>NC_140173.1:51167915-51330415 GCF_963971535.1 Notolepis coatsorum
GGGTTAGAACAGGTTGATACAGGGTTAGAACAGGTTGATACAGGGTTAGAACAGGTTGGCAGGGTTAGAACAGGTTGATACAGGTTAGAACAGGTTGATACAGGTTAGAACAGGCTGATACAGGGTTAGAACAGGTTGATACAGGGTTAGAACAGGTTGATACAGGTTAGAACAGGTTGATACAGGGTTAGAACAGGTTGATACAGGGTTAGAACAGGTTGGCAGGGTTAGAACAGGTTGGCAGGGTTAGAACAGGTTGGCAGGGTTAGAACAGGTTGATACAGGGTTAGAACAGGTTGGCAGGGTTAGAACAGGTTGGCAGGGTTAGAACAGGTTGGCAGGGTTAGAACAGGTTGATACAGGGTTAGAACAGGTTGGCAGGGTTAGAACAGGTTGATACAGGGTTAGAACAGGCTGATACAGGGTTAGAACAGGTTGATACAGGTTAGAACAGGTTGACACAGGGTTAGAACAGGTTGATACAGGGTTAGAACAGGTTGGTAGGGTTAGAACAGGTTGATACAGGGTTAGAACAGGTTGGTACAGGGTTAGAACAGGTTGATACAGGGTTAGAACAGGTTGATACAGGGTTAGAACAGGTTGGCAGGGTTAGAACAGTTTGATACAGGGTTAGAACAGGGTGATACAGGGTTAGAACAGGGTGATACAGGGTTAGAACAGGTTGGCAGGGTTAGAACAGGTTGATACAGGATTAGAACAGGTTGATACAGGGTTAGAACAGGTTGATACAGGGTTAGAACAGGTTGATACAGGGTTAGAACAGGTTGGCAGGGTTAGAACAGGTTGATACAGGGTTAGAACAGGTTGATACAGGTTAGAACAGGTTGATACAGGGTTAGAACAGGTTGATACAGGGTTAGAACAGGTTGATACAGGGTTAGAACAGGTTGGCAGGGTTAGAACAGGTTGATACAGGGTTAGAACAGGTTGGCAGGGTTAGAACAGGTTGATACATGGTTAGAACAGGTTGAAACAGGGTTAGAACAGGTTGGCAGGGTTAGAACAGGTTGGCAGGGTTAGAACAGGTTGATACAGGGTTAGACCAGGTTGATACTGGGTTAGAACAGGTTGGCAGGGTTAGAACAGGTTGATACAGGGTTAGAACAGGTTGATACAGGGTTAGAACAGGTTGATACAGGGTTAGAACAGGTTGATACAGGGTTATAACAGGTTGGCAGGGTTAGAACAGGTTGATACAGGGTTAGAACAGGTTGGCAGGGTTAGAACAGGTTGATACAGGGTTAGAACAGGTTGATACAGGGTTAGAACAGGTTGATACAGGGTTAGAACAGGTTGATACAGGGTTAGAACAGGTTGATACAGGGTTAGAACAGGTTAATACAGGGTTAGAACAGGTTGGCAGGGTTAGAACAGGTTGATACAGGGTTAGAACAGGTTGATACAGGGTTAGAACAGGTTGGCAGGGTTAGAACAGGTTAGCAGGGTTAGAACAGGTTGATACAGGGTTAGAACAGGTTGATACAGGGTTAGAACAGGTTGATACAGGGTTACCTCACAGTAAACTGTGGTGTTCCACAAGGAAGCATACTAGGTCCGCTACTGTTCCTAATTTATGCAAATGACATGTCGTCAGCTTGTGACTGCAACTTGTTCCTGTTTGCGGACGACTCAGCCCTGCTGGTCTCTGACAAGAACAAATTACAGGTTGAAAAAACCCTCAGCTCAGAACTAAGCAAAATCTGCATATGGCTCGCTGATAACAAACTATCATTACACATGGGCAAAACAGAGTCCATTCTCTTCGGTTCAAATAACAAACTCAGCAAGACCGACGGCTTCTCAGTTACAGTGGGTGACAATATTGTCACAAGGAAAGAAGATATTACCTACCTGGGTTCCATCCTAGAGGCAAATCTTTCCTGTGACAAAATGGCATCCAATGTAATAAAAAAAGTCAACCAACGAACTCGTTTCTTGTACCGGATCTCCTCACTGGTAAACAAGAATACCCTGAAGACTCTAGCAGGAGCACTCATTCAAGGGTACTACGACTATGCTTGCACCTCATGGTACCAAAGCACCTCAAAGGCGCTAAAAACAAAATTACAAACATCTCAAAACAAACTGGTCAGACTACTGCTTGACCTTACTCCTAGAACCCACCTCACCCCTGCCCACTTTGACAACCTAGGATGGCTTAGAGTAGACGACAGAGTACAGCAACTTGCAATGGGCCTGGTCTACAAGATACACTACACGACCAAGGTACCCATGTACATGACTAAATACTTCCCAAAGGTCAGTGAATACCACGATCACAACACCAGAGGGAGCTCCACAAATCATGTTAAACCCAGATTCGGCTCAAACAAGGGACTAAACACGTTTCGCAATTATGCCACATCAATGTGGAACGCCCTACCCAAAGCTGTAAAGGAATGTGAATCACTACCCACTTTCAAAAACACTCTCAAAAAACACCTAAGGGAGACTGCAACTCGAAACTGGCCCCTGTAAATGTCCGAACACAACCCCCGCCAACACCCCCCCCCCCCCCCCCCCCCAACCACCTCCAATGTACAGTCCCACCCCCACCTACCCAATCCAATGTACAGTTTCTACGCCTAATGTATACACTCTTTTCTTTCTGGACTCTTTTTGTATCACAAATACAGTACTGTAATTGCAAATCTGGTATGTCATAAATGTATAGATGTAGCAGTACTGTCTATCTGTATGTCATGTATGTCATATATGTTACGATGAATTGGAAATGGGGGACCCTGGTGGAAACAAGACGAAAGTCTTTCTCTGGTCTGCATCCCCTTAACAATTGTATGTATTGAGCTGTACTGCACTGTACCCATTCTGCAATCTGTTAATAAAGTTTTCATTCATTCATTCATTCATACAGGGTTAGAACAGGTTAATACAGGGTTAGAACAGGTTGGCAGGGTTATAACAGGTTGGCAGGGTTAGAACAGGTTGATACAGGGTTAGAACAGGTTAATACAGGGTTAGAACAGGTTGGCAGGGTTAGAACAGGTTGGCAGGGTTAGAACAGGTTGATACAGGGTTAGAACAGGTTGATACAGGGTTAGAACAGGTTGATACAGGGTTAGAACAGGTTGGCAGGGTTAGAACAGGTTGATACAGGGTTAGAACAGGTTGGCAGAGTTAGAACAGGTTGATACAGGGTTAGAACAGGTTAATACAGGGTTAGAACAGGTTGATACAGGGTTAGAACAGGTTGATACAGGGTTAGAACAGGTTGGCAGGGTTAGAACAGGTTGATACAGGGTTAGAACAGGTTGATACAGGGTTAGAACAGGTTGGCAGGGTTAGAACAGGTTGATACAGGGTTAGGACAGGTTGATACAGGGTTAGAACAGGTTGATACAGGGTTAGAACAGGTTGATACAGGGTTAGAACAGGTTGGCAGGGTTAGAACAGGTTGATACAGGGTTAGAACAGGTTGATGCAGGGTTAGAACAGGTTGGCAGGGTTAGAACATGTTGATACAGGGTTAGAACAGGTTGATACAGGGTTAGAACAGGTTGGCAGGGTTAGAACAGGTTGATACAGGGTTAGAACAGGTTGATACAGGGTTAGAACAGGTTAGCAGGGTTAGAACAGGTTGATACAGGGTTAGAACAGGTTGGCAGGGTTAGAACAGGTTAGCAGGGTTAGAACAGGTTGATACAGGGTTAGAACAGGTTGATACAGGGTTAGAACAGGTTAATACAGGGTTAGAACAGGTTGGCAGGGTTATAACAGGTTGGCAGGGTTAGAACAGGTTGATACAGGGTTAGAACAGGTTAATACAGGGTTAGAACAGGTTGGCAGGGTTAGAACAGGTTGGCAGGGTTAGAACAGGTTGATACAGGGTTAGAACAGGTTGATACAGGGTTAGAACAGGTTGATACAGGGTTAGAACAGGTTGGCAGGGTTAGAACAGGTTGATACAGGGTTAGAACAGGTTGGCAGAGTTAGAACAGGTTGATACAGGGTTAGAACAGGTTAATACAGGGTTAGAACAGGTTGATACAGGGTTAGAACAGGTTGATACAGGGTTAGAACAGGTTGGCAGGGTTAGAACAGGTTGATACAGGGTTAGAACAGGTTGATACAGGGTTAGAACAGGTTGGCAGGGTTAGAACAGGTTGATACAGGGTTAGGATAGGTTGATACAGGGTTAGAACAGGTTGATACAGGGTTAGAACAGGTTGATACAGGGTTAGAACAGGTTGGCAGGGTTAGAACAGGTTGATACAGGGTTAGAACAGGTTGATACAGGGTTAGAACAGGTTGGCAGGGTTAGAACATGTTGATACAGGGTTAGAACAGGTTGATACAGGGTTAGAACAGGTTGGCAGGGTTAGAACAGGTTGATACAGGGTTAGAACAGGTTGATACAGGGTTAGAACAGGTTGGCAGGGTTAGAACAGGTTGATACAGGGTTAGAACAGGTTGATACAGGGTTAGAACAGGTTGGCAGGGTTAGAACAGACTGATACAGGGTTAGAACAGGCTGATACAGGGTTAGAACAGGTTGATACAGGGTTAGAACAGGTTGATAGGGTTAGAACAGGTTGGCAGGGTTAGAACAGGTTGATACAGGGTTAGAACAGGTTGATACAGGGTTAGAACAGGTTAGCAGGGTTAGAACAGGTTGATACAGGGTTAGAACAGGTTGGCAGGGTTAGAACAGGTTAGCAGGGTTAGAACAGGTTGATACAGGGTTAGAACAGGTTGATACAGGGTTAGAACAGGTTGATACAGGGTTAGAACAGGTTAATACAGGGTTAGAACAGGTTGGCAGGGTTATAACAGGTTGGCAGGGTTAGAACAGGTTGATACAGGGTTAGAACAGGTTAATACAGGGTTAGAACAGGTTGGCAGGGTTAGAACAGGTTGGCAGGGTTAGAACAGGTTGATACAGGGTTAGAACAGGTTGATACAGGGTTAGAACAGGTTGATACAGGGTTAGAACAGGTTGGCAGGGTTAGAACAGGTTGATACAGGGTTAGAACAGGTTGGCAGAGTTAGAACAGGTTGATACAGGGTTAGAACAGGTTAATACAGGGTTAGAACAGGTTGATACAGGGTTAGAACAGGTTGATACAGGGTTAGAACAGGTTGGCAGGGTTAGAACAGGTTGATACAGGGTTAGAACAGGTTGATACAGGGTTAGAACAGGTTGGCAGGGTTAGAACAGGTTGATACAGGGTTAGGACAGGTTGATACAGGGTTAGAACAGGTTGATACAGGGTTAGAACAGGTTGATACAGGGTTAGAACAGGTTGGCAGGGTTAGAACAGGTTGATACAGGGTTAGAACAGGTTGATACAGGGTTAGAACAGGTTGGCAGGGTTAGAACATGTTGATACAGGGTTATAACAGGTTGATACAGGGTTAGAACAGGTTGGCAGGGTTAGAACAGGTTGATACAGGGTTAGAACAGGTTGATACAGGGTTAGAACAGGTTGGCAGGGTTAGAACAGGTTGATACAGGGTTAGAACAGGTTGATACAGGGTTAGAACAGGTTGGCAGGGTTAGAACAGACTGATACAGGGTTAGAACAGGCTGATACAGGGTTAGAACAGGTTGATACAGGGTTAGAACAGGTTGATAGGGTTAGAACAGGTTGGCAGGGTTAGAACAGGTTGATACAG
Organism: Notolepis coatsorum; assembly: GCF_963971535.1. Lineage (NCBI taxonomy): Eukaryota > Metazoa > Chordata > Actinopteri > Aulopiformes > Paralepididae > Notolepis > Notolepis coatsorum. Next base: position 51,173,574 of record NC_140173.1, read on the forward strand.
GGTTAGAACAGGTTGATACAGGGTTAGAACAGGTTGGCAGGGTTAGAACAGGTTGGCAGGGTTAGAACAGGTTGGCAGGGTTAGAACAGGTTGATACAGGGTTAGAACAGGTTGATACAGGGTTAGAACAGGTTGATACAGGGTTAGAACAGGTTGGCAGGGTTAGAACAGGTTGATACAGCGTTAGAACAGGTTGGCAGAGTTAGAACAGGTTGATACAGGGTTAGAACAGGTTGGCAGGGTTAGAACAGGTTTATACAGGGTTAGAACAGGTTGATACAGCGTTAGAACAGGTTGGCAGAGTTAGAACAGGTTGATACAGGGTTAGAACAGGTTGATACAGGGTTCGAACAGGTTGATACAGGGTTAGAACAGGTTGATACAGGGTTAGAACAGGTTGATAGGGTTAGAACAGGTTGATACAGGGTTAGAACAGGTTGGCAGGGTTAGAACAGGTTGATACAGGGTTAGAACAGGTTGATACAGGGTTAGAACAGGTTGGCAGGGTTAGAACAGGTTGATACAGGGTTAGAACAGGTTGATACAGGGTTAGAACAGGTTGGCAGGGTTAGAACAGGCTGATACAGGGTTAGAACAGGCTGATACAGGGTTAGAACAGGTTGATACAGGGTTAGAACAGGTTGATAGGGTTAGAACAGGTTGGCAGGGTTAGAACAGGTTGATACAGGGTTAGAACAGGTTGATACAGGGTTAGAACAGGTTGATACAGGTTAGAACAGGTTGATACAGGTTAGAACAGGTTGATACAGGGTTAGAACAGGTTGATACAGGGTTAGAACAGGTTGGCAGGGTTAGAACAGGTTGATACAGGGTTAGAACAGGTTGGCAGGGTTAGAACAGGTTGATACAGGGTTAGAACAGGTTAGCAGGGTTAGAACAGGTTGATACAGGGTTAGAACAGGTTGATACAGGGTTAGAACAGGTTGATACAGGGTTAGAACAGGTTAATACAGGGTTAGAACAGGTTGGCAGGGTTATAACAGGTTGGCAGGGTTAGAACAGGTTTATACAGGGTTAGAACAGGTTAATACAGGGTTAGAACAGGTTGGCAGGGTTAGAACAGGTTGGCAGGGTTAGAACAGGTTGATACAGGGTTAGAACAGGTTGATACAGGGTTAGAACAGGTTGATACAGGGTTAGAACAGGTTGGCAGGGTTAGAACAGGTTGATACAGGGTTAGAACAGGTTGGCAGGGTTAGAACAGGTTGGCAGAGTTAGAACAGGTTGATACAGGGTTAGAACAGGTTAATACAGGGTTAGAACAGGTTGATACAGGGTTAGAACAGGTTGATACAGGGTTAGAACAGGTTGGCAGGGTTAGAACAGGTTGATACAGGGTTAGAACAGGTTGATACAGGGTTAGAACAGGTTGGCAGGGTTAGAACAGGTTGATACAGGGTTAGGACAGGTTGATACAGGGTTAGAACAGGTTGATACAGGGTTAGAACAGGTTGATACAGGGTTAGAACAGGTTGGCAGGGTTAGAACAGGTTGATACAGGGTTAGAACAGGTTGATACAGGGTTAGAACAGGTTGGCAGGGTTAGAACATGTTGATACAGGGTTAGAACAGGTTGATACAGGGTTAGAACAGGTTGGCAGGGTTAGAACAGGTTGATACAGGGTTAGAACAGGTTGATACAGGGTTAGAACAGGTTGGCAGGGTTAGAACAGGTTGATACAGGGTTAGAACAGGTTGATACAGGGTTAGAACAGGTTGGCAGGGTTAGAACAGACTGATACAGGGTTAGAACAGGCTGATACAGGGTTAGAACAGGTTGATACAGGGTTAGAACAGGTTGATAGGGTTAGAACAGGTTGGCAGGGTTAGAACAGGTTGATACAGGGTTAGAACAGGTTGATACAGGGTTAGAACAGGTTGGCAGGGTTAGAACAGGTTGGCAGGGTTAGAACAGGTTGGCAGGGTTAGAACAGGTTGATACAGGGTTAGAACAGGTTGATACAGGGTTAGAACAGGTTGATACAGGGTTAGAACAGGTTGGCAGGGTTAGAACAGGTTGATACAGCGTTAGAACAGGTTGGCAGAGTTAGAACAGGTTGATACAGGGTTAGAACAGGTTGGCAGGGTTAGAACAGGTTTATACAGGGTTAGAACAGGTTGATACAGCGTTAGAACAGGTTGGCAGAGTTAGAACAGGTTGATACAGGGTTAGAACAGGTTGATACAGGGTTAGAACAGGTTGATACAGGGTTAGAACAGGTTGATACAGGGTTAGAACAGGTTGATAGGGTTAGAACAGGTTGATACAGGGTTAGAACAGGTTGGCAGGGTTAGAACAGGTTGATACAGGGTTAGAACAGGTTGATACAGGGTTAGAACAGGTTTATACAGGGTTAGAACAGGTTGGCAGGGTTAGAACAGGTTGATACAGGGTTAGAACAGGCTGATACAGGGTTAGAACAGGTTGATACAGGGTTAGAACAGGTTGATAGGGTTAGAACAGGTTGGCAGGGTTAGAACAGGTTGATACAGGGTTAGAACAGGTTGATACAGGGTTAGAACAGGTTGGCAGGGTTAGAACAGGTTGGCAGGGTTAGAACAGGTTGGCAGGGTTAGAACAGGTTGATACAGGGTTAGAACAGGTTGATACAGGGTTAGAACAGGTTGATACAGGGTTAGAACAGGTTGGCAGGGTTAGAACAGGTTGATACAGCGTTAGAACAGGTTGGCAGAGTTAGAACAGGTTGATACAGGGTTAGAACAGGTTGGCAGGGTTAGAACAGGTTTATACAGGGTTAGAACAGGTTGATACAGCGTTAGAACAGGTTGGCAGAGTTAGAACAGGTTGATACAGGGTTAGAACAGGTTGATACAGGGTTAGAACAGGTTGATACAGGGTTAGAACAGGTTGATACAGGGTTAGAACAGGTTGATAGGGTTAGAACAGGTTGATACAGGGTTAGAACAGGTTGGCAGGGTTAGAACAGGTTGATACAGGGTTAGAACAGGTTGATACAGGGTTAGAACAGGTTTATACAGGGTTAGAACAGGTTGGCAGGGTTAGAACAGGTTGATACAGGGTTAGAACAGGTTGATACAGGGTTAGAACAGGTTGGCAGGGTTAGAACAGGTTGATACAGGGTTAGAACAGGCTGATACAGGGTTAGAACAGGTTGATACAGGGTTAGAACAGTTTGATAGGGTTAGAACAGGTTGGCAGGGTTAGAACAGGTTGATACAGGGTTAGAACAGGTTGATACAGGGTTAGAACAGGTTGATACAGGTTAGAACAGGTTGATACAGGTTAGAACAGGTTGATACAGGGTTAGAACAGGTTGATACAGGGTTAGAACAGGTTGGCAGGGTTAGAACAGGTTGATACAGGGTTAGAACAGGTTGGCAGGGTTAGAACAGGTTGATACAGGGTTAGAACAGGTTGGCAGGGTTAGAACAGGTTGATACAGGGTTAGAACAGGTTGATACAGGGTTAGAACAGGTTGGCAGGGTTAGAACAGGTTGATACAGGGTTAGAACAGGTTGATACAGGGTTAGAACAGGTTGGCAGGGTTAGAACAGGTTGATACAGGGTTAGAACAGGTTGATACAGGGTTAGAACAGGTTGGCAGGGTTAGAACAGGTTGATACAGGGTTAGAACAGGTTGATACAGGTTAGAACAGGTTGATACAGGGTTAGAACAGGTTGATACAGGGTTAGAACAGGTTGGCAGGGTTAGAACAGGTTGGCAGGGTTAGAACAGGTTGATACAGGGTTAGAACAGGCTGATACAGGGTTAGAACAGGCTGATACAGGGTTAGAACAGGTTGATACAGGGTTAGAACAGGTTGGCAGGGTTAGAACAGGTTGATACAGGGTTAGAACAGGTTGATACAGGGTTAGAACAGGTTGATACAGGGTTAGAACAGGTTGGCAGGGTTAGAACAGGTTGATACAGAGTTAGAACAGGTTGATACAGGGTTAGAACAGGCTGATACAGGGTTAGAACAGGTTGATACAGGGTTAGAACAGGTTGATACAGGGTTAGAACAGGTTGATACAGGGTTAGAACAGGTTGATACAGGGTTAGAACAGGTTGGCAGGGTTAGAACAGGTTGATACAGGGTTAGAACAGGTTGATACAGGGTTAGAACAGGTTGATACAGGGTTAGAACAGGTTGGTAGGGTTAGAACAGGTTGGCAGGGTTAGAACAGGTTGATACAGGGTTAGAACAGGCTGATACAGGGTTAGAACAGGTTGATACAGGGTTAGAACAGGCTGATACAGGGTTAGAACAGGTTGATACAGGGTTAGAACAGGTTGGCAGGGTTAGAACAGGTTGGCAGGGTTAGAACAGACTGATACAGGGTTAGAACAGACTGATACAGGGTTAGAACAGGCTGATACAGGGTTAGAACAGGTTGATACAGGGTTAGAACAGGTTGATACAGGGTTAGAACAGGTTGGCAGGGTTAGAATAGGTTGATACAGGGTTAGAACAGGTTGATACAGGGTTAGAACTGGTTGATACAGGGTTAGAACAGGTTGATACAGGGTTAGAACAGGTTGGCAGGGTTAGAACAGGTTGGCAGGGTTAGAACAGGTTGATACAGGGTTAGAACAGGTTGGCAGGGTTAGAACAGGTTGATACAGGGTTAGAACAGGTTGGCAGGGTTAGCACAGGTTGATACAGGGTTAGAACAGGTTGATACAGGGTTAGAACAGGTTGATACAGGGTTAGAACAGGTTGGCAGGGTTAGAACAGGTTGGCAGGGTTAGAACAGGTTGATACAGGGTTAGAACAGGTTGATACAGGGTTAGAACAGGTTGGCAGGGTTAGAACAGGTTGATACAGGGTTAGAACTGGTTGATACAGGGTTAGAACAGGTTGGCAGGGTTAGAACAGGTTGATACTGGGTTAGAACAGGTTGATACAGGGTTAGAACAGGTTGATATAGGGTTAGAACAGGTTGGCAGGGTTAGAACAGGTTGATACAGGGTTAGAACAGGTTGATACAGGGTTAGAACAGGTTGGCAGGGTTAGAACAGGTTGATACAGGGTTAGAACAGGTTGATACAGGGTTAGAACAGGTTGGCAGGGTTAGAACAGGTTGATACAGGGTTAGAACAGGCTGATACAGGGTTAGAACAGGTTGATACAGGGTTAGAACAGGTTGATAGGGTTAGAACAGGTTGGCAGGGTTAGAACAGGTTGGCAGGGTTAGAACAGGTTGATACAGGGTTAGAACAGGTTGATACAGGTTAGAACAGGTTGATACAGGGTTAGAACAGGTTGATACAGGGTTAGAACAGGTTGGCAGGGTTAGAACAGGTTGATACAGGGTTAGAACAGGTTGGCAGGGTTAGAACAGGTTGATACAGGGTTAGAACAGGTTGGCAGGGTTAGAACAGGTTGATACAGGGTTAGAACAGGTTGATACAGGGTTAGAACAGGTTAGCAGGGTTAGAACAGGTTGATACAGGGTTAGAACAGGTTGGCAGGGTTAGAACAGGTTGATACAGGGTTAGAACAGGTTGATACAGGTTAGAACAGGTTGATACAGGGTTAGAACAGGTTGATACAGGGTTAGAACAGGTTGATAAATGGTTAGAACAGGTTGATACAGGGTTAGAACAGGTTGATACAGGGTTAGAACAGGCTGATACAGGGTTAGAACAGGCTGATACAGGGTTAGAACAGGTTGATACAGGGTTAGAACAGGTTGGCCGGGTTAGAACAGGTTGATACAGGGTTAGAACAGGTTGATACAGGGTTAGAACAGGTTGATACAGGGTTAGAACAGGTTGGCAGGGTTAGAACAGGTTGGCAGGGTTAGAACAGGTTGATACAGGGTTAGAACAGGCTGATACAGGGTTAGAACAGGCTGATACAGGGTTAGAACAGGCTGATACAGGGTTAGAACAGGTTGGCAGGGTTAGAACAGGTTGATACAGGGTTAGAACAGGTTGATACAGGGTTAGAACAGGTTGATACAGGGTTAGAACAGGTTGGCAGGGTTAGAACAGGTTGATACAGAGTTAGAACAGGTTGATACAGGGTTAGAACAGGCTGATACAGGGTTAGAACAGGTTGATACAGGGTTAGAACAGGTTGATACAGGGTTAGAACAGGTTGATACAGGGTTAGAACAGGTTGATACAGGGTTAGAACAGGTTGGCAGGGTTAGAACAGGTTGATACAGGGTTAGAACAGGTTGATACAGGGTTAGAACAGGTTGATACAGGGTTAGAACAGGTTGGTAGGGTTAGAACAGGTTGGCAGGGTTAGAACAGGTTGATACAGGGTTAGAACAGGCTGATACAGGGTTAGAACAGGTTGATACAGGGTTAGAACAGGCTGATACAGGGTTAGAACAGGTTGATACAGGGTTAGAACAGGTTGGCAGGGTTATAACAGGTTGGCAGGGTTAGAACAGACTGATACAGGGTTAGAACAGACTGATACAGGGTTAGAACAGGCTGATACAGGGTTAGAACAGGTTGATACAGGGTTAGAACAGGTTGATACAGGGTTAGAACAGGTTGGCAGGGTTAGAACAGGTTGATACAGGGTTAGAACAGGTTGATACAGGGTTAGAACAGGTTGATACAGGGTTAGAACAGGTTGATACAGGGTTAGAACAGGTTGGCAGGGTTAGAACAGGTTGGCAGGGTTAGAACAGGTTGATACAGGGTTAGAACAGGTTGGCAGGGTTAGAACAGGTTGATACAGGGTTAGAACAGGTTGGCAGGGTTAGCACAGGTTGATACAGGGTTAGAACAGGTTGATACAGGGTTAGAACAGGTTGATACAGGGTTAGAACAGGTTGGCAGGGTTAGAACAGGTTGGCAGGGTTAGAACAGGTTGATACAGGGTTAGAACAGGTTGATACAAGGTTAGAACAGGTTGGCAGGGTTAGAACAGGTTGATACAGGGTTAGAACTGGTTGATACAGGGTTAGAACAGGTTGGCAGGGTTAGAACAGGTTGATACTGGGTTAGAACAGGTTGATACAGGGTTAGAACAGGTTGATATAGGGTTAGAACAGGTTGGCAGGGTTAGAACAGGTTGATACAGGGTTAGAACAGGTTGATACAGGGTTAGAACAGGTTGGCAGGGTTAGAACAGGTTGATACAGGGTTAGAACAGGTTGGCAGGGTTAGAACAGGTTGATACAGGGTTAGAACAGGCTGATACAGGGTTAGAACAGGTTGATACAGGGTTAGAACAGGTTGATAGGGTTAGAACAGGTTGGCAGGGTTAGAACAGGTTGATACAGGGTTAGAACAGGTTGATAGGGTTAGAACAGGTTGATACAGGGTTAGAACAGGTTGATACAGGTTAGAACAGGTTGATACAGGGTTAGAACAGGTTGATACAGGGTTAGAACAGGTTGGCAGGGTTAGAACAGGTTGATACAGGGTTAGAACAGGTTGGCAGGGTTAGAACAGGTTGATACAGGGTTAGAACAGGTTGGCAGGGTTAGAACAGGTTGATACAGGGTTAGAACAGGTTGATACAGGGTTAGAACAGGTTAGCAGGGTTAGAACAGGTTGATACAGGGTTAGAACAGGTTGGCAGGGTTAGAACAGGTTGATACAGGGTTAGAACAGGTTGATACAGGGTTAGAACAGGTTGATACAGGGTTAGAACAGGTTGATACAGGGTTAGAACAGGTTGGCAGGGTTAGAACAGGTTGATACAGGGTTAGAACAGGTTGGTAGGGTTAGAACAGGTTGATACAGGGTTAGAACAGGTTGATACAGGTTAGAACAGGTTGATACAGGGTTAGAACAGGTTGATACAGGGTTAGCACAGGTTGGCAGAGTTAGAACAGGTTGATACAGGGTTAGAACAGGTTGATACAGGGTTAGAACAGGTTGATACAGGGTTAGAACAGGTTGATACAGGTTAGAACAGGTTGATACAGGGTTAGAACAGGTTGATACAGGGTTAGAACAGGTTGGTAGGGTTAGAACAGGTTGATACAGGGTTAGAACAGGTTGATACAGGGTTAGAACAGGTTGATACAGGGTTAGAACAGGTTGGTAGGGTTAGAACAGGTTGATACAGGGTTAGAACAGGTTGATACAGGGTTAGAACAGGTTGATACAGGGTTAGAACAGGGTGATACAGGGTTAGAACAGGGTGGTAGGGTTAGAACACGTTGATACAGGGTTCCATTCTTGTCTGTCTGAATTAAACCTATCTCTCTCTCTCTCTCTCTCTCTCCCCCCCCCCCACCAGGGTTGTATCCCTCTCCAGGGCAGTCAGGTCAACGAGCTGCCTGCCAATCAGGACGAGCCTGGTCGCCATCTCTTTGAGATTGTTCCAGGTGAGTCGGCATGACGACAGGGGGGAAGTATCCAGGTCAAAGTATTTTTTTAAATGAAACAGTGAGTCTGGATGTGATTTATGGTCTGGGGCAGTGATGTTCAACCTGTTCAGTTTGTGGCCCCTCGAAGAAAGACATGACCATCTGTACCCGTATATATTTTCCTGTTTCAGGTTGTTTCACTTGATTAATATTACAAAGAAAGGGGCTATTGTCTTTAAATATTCATTATTTTTCAAGAAAAAAGCATCTGTAACAAAGATTATGATTATGAATACGTATTTGTATATCTTTTTGAGATATATTTCAACGCACAATTCACTGGAAAATAAGACGTTGATATTTTCAAAGAGGTGTTTTCCTGTAAATTTTCCTATGAATGTTTTATATGACATATACTCCATATATGTTTTATATGCCTTACAACAGCCATTTCTATACTCTCTTAAAATGTTCAACACTCTCAAGATCACAGGCATATTAAAACAGATAAAAAAAAGCATGCAAAATAAAGATAAGGGAAAATTAAATGAATAAACAAGACAAAAACACAGATGAAAACATTTAAAGAAAGATCAAAATAAGAAATAAAACGGCTACAAACTGATTTGTAATCACGTTTTTTAAATTGTCCATAGAATAATGGAATATTGATTTTTAGCACGAGTTGAAGATCATTCCGAAGAAGCCGGGGCGTTAAACCCTTTCACTACCACACTACAGAAGGTTAACCTTTCACTACCACACTCTGTAGTGTGGTAGTGAAAGGGCTAACCCTTTGTCGTGTGGCAGTGAAAGGGTTAACCTTCTGTATTGTCGCAGTGAAAGGGTTAACCCTTTGGTAGTGTGGTAGTGAAAGGGTTCAAACAAAAGGCAGACTTTCCAAGTTCAGTCCTGCACTCTAGGAACCTGGAGCATAAAGCCAGAGCGTGTGGCACACAGGGTGTGGTAATCAATCCATAAATCCTCTCAATCTGGGTTGAAAGGGTTTATGAACCCTGATTTAGCTACATAAGAAAGTGTATCTATGAATAGTGACAAAAGGGGGGAGACGAGTGAGCAGACGGCCGCGTCTCTCACAGCCCACACAACACATGAATACGCCATGGAACATGAAAGCGAAACGCTTGTCAACACGCTTGTCATGGACCGTGTGTCTGAGGCTCCAACAATGGCTTTATTCATCCAGCTGCGGTCCACAGGGGTGGGGTTGGCATGGCTTTGGTCGCAGCAGTCTACAGTATGTGCACACTGTCAAGGGCCTGTGTTTGGATGAAACGAAAGAGGAAGGGAGAAAGTGATTTAGAAAGAAAGAGAGAATGATTCTGATATGCAAGGACAGCGTGGTAACAGTAGACGCTAGTTAGTGGCCCGCGATGGCGTCTCTCCCTTTGGCTCGGCGTCGCGGTATGGCATCCCGTGTTCCGTTGGAAAGGGTTGACCCGGCCCGGCTGGTTAACTGACACGGCACAGCTGGTGTGGTATAGCTCCCTCTCTCTGCCATCTGGGCACGTGCTGCTCTCCTCCCTCCCCCCGCTGCCATAAAGAGCCGGCATGGGCAACAACTGCTGCTGCACCAAACTGCCGGCGCTCTGCCCCGAGGGTAAGCACTCCTTCAATGGGGAGGGTTCAGGTTTGTTCCCCTCTCCCCCCCCCCCCCCCCCCCGCTGGGTATTTTTGTTTGCTGGGAAAATGCGAAATGGCAAGTGGCCTCTTGTTTAACGCTTGTTGTCGCGACGCTAGTTGCGGGATTGAACTGTATATCCGAAGGCGTTCCGAAGGCATTCCGTGATTTTCCTTTCAGAAGCCGCGGTGCAAATGACAGACGAAAGGGTTTGAAAGTACTCGTATGTGATTTTTTTGGGGTGGAAATTATTTCTGACGGGAATCTGCTAGTGCAGATTTTTCAAAAGCAAAAAAAAAAAACACAGGCATGAAAACGATTTGAATGTCTCAGGAGTGGCTTAGTTAGTTATCAATAAGAGGAAACGCGAACTATTCCTTCCGAACTATTCCGGTTAACCGTCTGTAGTGTGGTAGTGAAAGGGTTAACCTTCTGTAGTGTGGTTATGAAAGGGTTAACCCTTTGTTGTGTGACAGTGAAAGGGTTAAGAGCAGATTGTGCACGCTCTTTGTTGCTCTGTGGCTCTGAGTATTACAAGGCAGGGTGGCCAACCCGCGGCTCGCGAGCCTCATGCGGCTCTTTGCCCACCTATGTGTGGCTCCTCCCTCCATAAAAAAAAGGCTTGAGTAAATTGTAAGGAACCAAATGAGAATATCAATTAAATTATATATATATTTTTTTTTATCTTTGACTGTGAATAACACCATGCTAAAATTTACCAGACCTGAAAAATCTAAGCAAATTAATAAAGGGAAGATGATTAAACAGAAGGTTTTGTAGATACAGTACTGAATTCTGCCATCCGGACACATGCTATTTGAAATATGATTATAGAATATCAGGCCTATTTGCCTCCGGCTTGGGCCAGCCGTCATACTAACTCAATTGGCAGAGTTAGCGGGTGGAAGTCGATGGGTGGTAATCTGGACGTTGTGGACAGCGACTCCTACAGGTCGGTTGGGGACGCCTGCACAGCAGAGACAGGAAATGGTGGGGGTAGTGTGAGCCTCCCACACGTTACACCTCACCAATGAAAGTCCGCGCTGGCAGGTGAAAAGATGTGACAGGCTGCCTCCTCGTGTACCGGAGGGGACACGTGATGCAAGGCTTCTACCCTCCCTACAACCGGCCAGTCGGGGGCCTATGCGAGCAACGTTCAAGACAGGGCAGGGAAGAATTGGCACAGTGGAATTGGGATGGGAGAAAATTGAAAAAGAGGAGAAAGAGTGGATAAATAAAAAATAAGAATATCAGGCCTATAAATTACCTTATTATGGCCAAGTCGCACATCTATGGATCGGGCCAAATCTCCCCTTTCCAATGGCAGAATTCAATCTTGATTTAGTATCACCAAACGTGATTCACAAGTACAGTTACTTTTTTATAATGTACATTTCTCCAAAATCTTTCATCCGTTTGCAACGCCATTTTTTGCTAGATGTTCACAGAAAGGTAGAGAAACGAACTGTGTTCTGTATTATGGCAATAACGTTCAGGTTTGTGGGAGATAACCCCGAAAAATAAGAGAAATAAAAAAGTGTCTTCCTTCAAAAGACTACACTTTTGGCTGCGCCACTTTGCCCTCAATGCCCTGAGATTTCTATAATCATATATTTCACTAATAACAGTTACAATCATTGGTAAACAAACGTAATGCTGAAAATATACACTTTGACTGCTGTTTTGACAGGGTTAGGGTCTTTACTCTTGGCTACATTTGAAAAGAAATGCAACATTAATTCATACATTCTTTAGAGATGGATTTATGGCCTGATGTCATTTGCGGTCCAGTATCGGACCGCTCGGGCTTAAGAGGTTAACCCTGTGAGGCCCAAATAAAAAAGACATTAGCAACATCAGAGGTCAGAGGGTGTGACCTTTAAACACATGACTGAAAAAAAGGTTGAGAAACGCTGGTATATATGGTGTGGCTCTTTGTGGTACCACAGTAATTTTTGTGGCTCTGACTGGTTGGCCACCCCTGCTCTAAGGCTATAAGGGGATGTATGCATGTACAATTTCTACCATGCAAGCACACACACACACACACACACACACACACACACACACACACACACACACACACACACACACACACACACACACACACACACACACACACACACACACACACACACACACACACACACACACACACACACACACACACACACACACACACACACACACACAATTTGTAATTCCAGCCTCACAATACCGTTGCAGAAGTCGGCTATTATCAGAAAGGAATGTGCCAATGATAGACATTGTAGATAAACACATAAACAGCCCCATAGAAACAAGCCTCTGTCTCATAAAAACGTCATGCAGTAATCACTGTGCTGCATAAAACCATGTAGACAATGTATCATGTATCACTCCGTCCCCCCGTCTCTCCGTCCCTCCGTCCCCCTGTCTCTCCGTCTCTGCTGTGGACCGTCTCCATGGTGATAAATCAGAGAGAGAAGTGTCAGCTGTCAGAGTGAAAGTGTCACACACACACACACACAATTTTTTTTGCCTTTCTTTCTTCTTCTTTTTTTTCAATCTGTCAACTGCTCGTCTCGATGGGAAAACCAAAGCAGCAGTGATCGTGGGCAATTATGAAGATGGGCTTTCTATGACATAAGGCCATAAAAACGTGACAGGACTGGTCTCTATCCTTCACGTCAATTCTCATATCCGCTGGGAGAAAAGCCAGATCTCAGCTTGCTGTCAGCGACCAGCTCCTGCTGTACATTCTAACTTTGATTTAACATACACGATGGACACGAAGTGGACCCGAAACTAGGGATGTTCGATATTGGCTTTTTTACCGATATCCGATATACCGATATTGTCCAACTCTTAATTTCCGATAGGCTACCGATATCAACCGATACCGATATATGCGGGATTTCCCCCCCCAAAAACCAAACATTATGCATACTTTTCACAATACATAAAATAAGAATTTGTTCTTACTTGCTTGCCTGGGTAAATAAAGGTTAAATAAATGTAAAAAAAAAGGAGAAAATTTAAAAATATATATATATTTTTTGAAAACCGATACCGATATTTTCCGATATTACATTTTAATGCCAATATCGGTAGGCCGATAATATCGGACATCCCTACTCGAAACCAAAGTAATAATAAACTAATGTGGACATCATCAAACGTGTGGGTCTGTGGGGAAAACGTTGTAGCAGATTCACTCGCTGTCTTTCAGCAGGACACACATCCTGCATGTCTCTTCACAGCCCATGAGGGAGACGGACAGGTGACGCCCTGGAATCAGAACAGAGAGGAAGTACACCAAGCCCCGCCCCCAATTACCTCACTCAAATAGTCCAAATACTATTGGCTGGACTGTAACACATCTCAGACACACCTTTATTTGATTTTTTTACACACTCACACACACACACACACACACACGCTAGAAAATACTGTGTGATGACCTTCATTCATTAATACACAGCTGTTGTAAACCACATGAATGCCAATAACCTCAACACCTACTCAGTGGCTACTAGGAAACGGGGACATGGATCACATCGCAGTGTCAGCCGGTCTCTATCTCTATATACCTGTCACACCACGTGTGTGTGTGTGTGTGTGTGTGTGTGTGTGTGTGTGTGTGTGTGTGTGTGTGTGTGTGTGTGTGTGTGTGTGTGTGTGTGTGTGTGTGTGTGTGTGTGTGTGTGTGTGTGTGTGTGTGTGTGTGTGTGTGTGTGTGTGTGTGTGTGTGTGTGTGTGTGTGTGTGTGTGTGTGTGTGTGTGTGTGTCCTAAGTGTGAAGGGTTGTCCAATGTCACCTTGGAGGGGGAGAGAAAGACACAGCCAGGTAGATAGAGACATGAGGAGTAAATGGAGAGAGATAGATAGAGAGACACGAGGAGTGAATGGAGAGGGATAGATAGATAGATAGATAGATAGATAGATAGATAGATAGATAGATAGATAGATAGATAGATAGATAGATAGATAGATAGATAGATAGATAGATAGATAGATAGATAGATAGATAGATAGATAGATAGATAGATAGAGAGACATGAGGAGTGAATGGAGAGAGAGAGAGACATGAGGAGTGAATGGAGAGAGAGCCAGGTAGATAGAGAGACATGAGGAGTGAATGGAGAGAGAGCCAGGTACAATTGCATTAACATTTTGTCATTTAGCTGACGCTTTTATCCAAAGCGACTTACTTAAAGTTTTGTACAACAAGACAGCAGGAAGGGTACAACTCTATCAGCTGAGTAACAATGTTCATCAAAGTGTTGAGTGCTACAGTGTAGGTTAGTATATTAGGACAAGTGCATGACAGTACGTTAGTTAGGGTTTGATTTTTTTATTTTATTTTTTTCATTTCAGATAATGATTGAAGAAGTGCGTCTTTAGTCGACGGCGAAAGATTGGACGGGTTTCGGCTGTCCTAACTGTGGTGGGAAGTTCGTTCCACCATTGTGGGGCAATGACCGAGAATAGGCGACTTCTCTTTGATGACCCTCCCGCAGCTCGGATAGGAGTAGGTCTGAGGCGGCCAGAAGATGCAGAGCGTAGGGGTCTTGAGGGTGTGTAGTTAGAGACCATTTACCGGAGGTAGGCGGGAGCCGTTCCCTTCGCAGCATGATATGCCAGGTCGAGGGCCTTGAAGCGGATTCGTGCGGCAATGGGGAGCCAGTGCAGGTACCTGAGAAGTGGGGTGACATGGGCTGACTTTGGTAGGTTTGAGATCAGGCGGGCCGCTGCATTCTGAATGAGTTGAAGAGGCTTGGTGGCAGTGGTCGGAAGGCCAGCAAGCAGTGCGTTGCAGTAGTCGAGGCGGGAGATGACTGTTGATTGGATGAAGAGTTGGGTGGCTTCTTTTGTCAGGAAGGGGCGGATCCTTCTGACGTTGCTCAGGAGGAATCTGCAGGTTCTGGTTGTCGCTGCGATGTTAGCGGAGAAGTTCAACTAGTCGTCAGGGACAACGCCAAGGTTCTTGACGGCCGGGGACGCGGTCACAGTTGCATTCTCGATTGTGATGGAAAGGTCGGTCAGGGCGGAGGATTTGGTCGGCAGGTGAAGCAATTCTGTTTTGCTTAGGTTCAGTTTGAGGTGGTTGGTCGTCATCCAGGCGGAGATGTCAGACAGACAGTCAAAGATCCGCTCAGAGACGTGGATATCTGAGGGAGAGAAGGAGAGGAAGAGTTGAGTATCATCGGCATAGCAATGATACGAGAAGCCATGAGAATTGATAATGTTACCCAGAGATTTAGTGTAGAGGGAGAAGAGAAGGAGCCCTGGGGGACACCCGTCCGTAGGGGGCGGGTGGCAGACAGGGTCCCTCTCCATGACACTTGGTAGGAGCGGTCATTGAGGAATGATGTCAGCCATGTCAGCGTAGAGCCAGCCACTCCCATTCCTGCGAGGGACGCGAGAAGGATCTGATGGTTGACTGTGTCGAAGGCTGCAGATAGGTCTAGGAGAATCAGGACAGAGGAGAGGCCTTTTGTTTTTGCTAAGTGAAGTGCCTCTGTGACCGCAATGAGGGCTGTTTCTGTGGAGTGACCAGTCCTGAAGCCTGACTGATTAGGGTCTAGGAGGTCATTCTGTAAGAGATAATCAGTGAGTTGGTTGGATACAGCACGTTCAAGTGTTTTAGAAAGGAAGGAGATAAGAGAGACAGGACAATAGTTGCCTATGACGGTGGGGTGTGGTTTTTTTTTTTATGAGCGGTGTGACTCTGGCTTGTTTTAGGGAGGTGGGGACCACCCTCGAGTTGAGGGAGGAGTTGATGGTTGCATGTCAGGTAGATAGATAGACATGAAGAGTGAATGGAGAGAGAGCGAGACAGCGAGAGACACGAGGAGTGAATGGAGAGAGAACTAGATAGATAGAGAATTGTAGGGAGAGAGAGAGCAAGACAGATGTGAGAGACGTGAGGAGTGAATGAGGAATGAATGGAGAGAGCGAGATAGATAGACAGGAGGAGTGAATGGAGAGAGAGCGAGATAGATAGAGAGACAGGATGAGTGAATGGAGAGAGAGTGAGATAGATACAGAGACATAGATAGATAGAGAGACATGAGGAGTGAATGGAGAGAGAGAGAGCTCTGGTAAAAGGGTTTTTGATGGCATGAGAACAGCGAGTGGTGTAGTTGCTGGTGTCCACTGGGAAAACTGGTCTTTCCGGGTCATTTATTTTCCACACACACACACACACACACACACACACACACACACACACACACACACACACACACACACACACACACACACACACACACACACACACACACACACACACACACACACACACACACACACACACACACACACACACACACACACACACACACACACACACACACACACACACACACACACACAAACACGCACACAATGACACACAATGACACACTACCTGGCTCACTGCGGGGCTTTGAGATGCATGCAGTGCAGCTATTTCCAAGTAATTTCCAGCATGCAGCATTGTAAGCATTTCCAATCCTAGATAGTGCTGCTGGTACAAGGCTGTTGTGTTTCACAACCTCAGGGCTGGAGACCAACGCTAGTCACCTCACATGTTTCAGAGCGGTGTCTGGGCTACATAACACACAGCAGGCATTAATACACTGACACAATCACAGGCTATTGTGCTGCATTTAAAGTGTAGTTTTAATGTAAATCCATACTATTAGACCTGTGTGCGAAGCATGAAGGGTGTATTGTAATCGTGCGTGTGTCTGTGTGTGTGTTAGTTGGCTCAAACTTGGCAGATGCAGTAGGTTGGCGGTCAGCCAAGATGTGCACTATTGATTGTTATTCAAATGGTTTCAGTATCAACAGAGCGGCCCGGGGTGTGTCTGACAAGGACCGAGATGGTGACTCACAAGATATCCCACTAAAGATGCAATCAAGGCCTCCTGGGTTTATACCTTGTTATAGGTGCTTGGGGTCCGCTCTCTGACACCAGGCGTTTTGGCCGTCCTTCGGTTGAGGCTGAAAAGGGAAGATGACGAAAGATTCCGTGGAATGTTTTGAGCAGTGCCTCAAAACCCACTTCTAACAGGTTGACTTTCGGCGGCTGGGTGGCGCAGTGGACATTGCGCTCGTCACCAACGCAAGAGACACCGGGTTCGACTCTGGCTGTCGCCGTTGCCTCCGGCTTGGGCCAGCCGTCATACTAACTCAATTGGCAGAGTTAGCGGGTGGAAGTCGATGGGTGGTAATCTGGACGTTGTGGACAGCGACTCCTACAGGTCGGTTGGGGACGCCTGCACAGCAGAGACAGGAAATGGCGGGGTAGTGTGAGCCTCCCACACGTTACACCTCGCCAATGAGAGTCCGCGCTGGCAGGGGAAAAGATGTGACAGGCTGCCTCCTCGTGTATCGGAAGGGACACGTGATGCAAGGCTTCTATCCTCCCTACAACCGGCCAGTGGGGGGAACATGCGAGCAACGTTCAAGTCAGGGGAGGGGAGAATTGGCACAGTGGAATTGGGATGGGAGAAAAATAGAAAAAAGAGGAGAAAAAGTGGATTAAAAAAAAGATAACAGGTTGACTTTCCAAATAATTGTGTCCGTTGTTGCGCTGCTCTGCTGTTTTTCACGTCCATTCACTAGATATTGTCCTCCTAATGCATGAGTTGTTGACTGTTCGTAATCTTTCTTCTTCTGCGAAACACTCTGTGCTATATAAATAAAGCTTACGTACTTACTTATAATTAGGCTCCTCCATTAGATATGGTGTTTTCAGAAATATTCATAATTGGTGGAACCAAACTCATCAATGATGTTGTAGACAGATCTTCATGGTCAGGTTTAATAGTGAAAACAAGTAGTACAAAGTCTTTCATGTAGGTTAAATGAGCTTGGGCTAAGAGGAGTGCTCTCCAGTGGCCAGCTGGGAGAACACTGAGGGAGAGAAGGGGACACTGAGCTTAAAGGAACACGCCAACTTTTTGGGAAATTTGCTTATTTACCATCTACCCTGGAGTTAGACAAGCAGCTACATATCCTTTTCTTCTCTGTGCATGCATTAGGATTAGGTAACAGCCACACCGTTAGCCTAGCTTAGCGTCATTCACTGGAAGTAGGTGTGCCAGTGTAGCCTAGTTCCTGCCTGGGTGCAGTGATTTCATCACCTCAAAAGCCCTGTTGATTTTTGAAAAACAGGGCTTTTGAGGTGAATCACTACGCCCAGGCAGCAGTGGTTCGGCCAAAAAAAATTCTGAGTATATATCTGCTTAGAAAACGAAAAATGTCTAATTATTTATTTGTATTTCACCATGTGGTAAATACACAGGTCACAACATGTTTACAGGAAGGTTTTGGAGATGTATTTGGAGTGTATTTCGTGACTGTTGGGAACTAGGCTACACTGGCACACCTACTTCCAGTGAATGACACTAAGCTAGGCTAACGGTGTGGCTGTTCTCTAAGCCTAAGTTGCACAGAGAAGAAAAGGGTATGTATCTGCTTGTCTAACTCCAGTGTAGATGGCAAATAAGCTAATTTCCCAAAAAGTTGACGTGTTCCTTTAAGAGTAGAGAGGGTGCTCTCACCAAGGTATGAGATTTAAGCTTGTTGTCGGGGAACCAAAAGGGATTCCTCAACAGAGCAACGGGTTACATCTCTGAACCCGGCAGGGACGATACCATTGCTTGCCGCTCCCCAAAACGACCTTGGGTGCTTTGAAAGGCGCCTTCAAATAAAATGCATTATTATTATTATTATTATTATTATTATTATTATTATTATTATTATTATTATTATTATTATTATTATTATTATTATTATTATTATTATTATTATTATTATTATTATTATTATTATTATTATTATTATTATTATTATTATTATTATTATTATTATTATTATTATTATTATTATTATTATTATTATTATTATTATTATTAACACTTTAATCGCCAGAAACGCCGTAGGACGTCTTTCCCCGCCATGCTCATTCTGCCAAAGACGCCGTACCACGTCTTTGATATCAATATTCCAAAAATCTGTGATCGAAATCATATTTCTCCCCCGGAGACTTGAGATCTACTGTTGAGCCCCTCTCAACTCTCCAACGGTTCAAAAGCGCCATCTGGTGGCCGATCGGCGGATCGCCCAGAGCGGAAACAGGAAATGGAAGCTGGTGCTCATTTCAATTCGGTCCGATCACTCGGTAATAGTCCCAGGACTCGAGCTAGACACAACGGATAGCAATCCGTTACCAATAACTCGATAAACAACATGATTTGGACGTATATACTATTATACAACCTGGAAATGGATCGCATATTTCTACATCCCATAATAGGAATATTTCTGTTCCACGCTCATCGCCCAACGCTATGAGGAAGCTACGGTAAGATTCAGCGTTATTTTTTAACGTGTTCGATACTAACTGCTCTAATGATCATATCACCCACACTAGATGAATCATCTGACGTTGGCCACGGAATTATAAACGACCCCCCCCCCCCCCCCATCCGGTCAACATCAGATGATCAGTAGTAACTTCTAGAAGCACGTCCATTTGACATTTTTTATCTCGCACAGATTCCTATCAAACTGTATTTCATCATCAATATAATGCATTTGGGGCTATAAATCACGTTCTGGAGAAAGCTGCAGAAAACGATAAAAACATACTTATACTTTAGACCGTATTTTTGTATGAATATGTGAATGAAAAAGTATAACGTTGCTACACCCTGAACAATAGATATAGGACGTTGAATGGGCCATAGTAATGTCAATTTAGCAATACAATTTAAAAAGTTATAGCCCTGCAAAGAAGGTAAACATCCCCATAGACAAATAGAGCTGGCGTGTGATGGTTTATTCTGAATTTAAGCCTGGCGATCAAAGTGTTAAGAAAAAAAATAGAAAAATGTCCTGGTCCCTGAGATTGAATTTTTTTTTGTTTTTATAGTATTGCTTTTGTAGTAGGCCTACAGTTCCCCCGTCTGTGAACGCGTGGGAACTTTTCAGAAAAGGGAACAGCGGTCAGCCTCGACTCGACTCGAGGAGCTTGTAGCTCTGAAGACAAGGTGCGCTCGAGCCCAACGGCTCGTGATTAGAAAGTCTTATTAAGGGAGCGATTTTCACAAAGTGTCATCAAAGCTAGTCTGAAATGTCACACGGGCCGGAGTCAAGCTGTGTGCGCCCCACGAGGTGAGGGGGGGGGGGGGGGGCTGACGCTGTGTCTCTTTGAACCTCACAGGAAGGGGCGGATCCTTCTGACGTTGTAAAAAACGTTGGAATCTGCAGGTTCTAGTTGTCGCTGCGATGTGAGCGGAGAAGTTCAACTGGTCGTCGAGGACAACACCATGGTTCTTGGCGGCCAGGGACGTTCTGGTGGACTGCCCCTTAAACCGTTTCACTACCACACTACAGATGGTTAACCGTCTGTAGTGTGGTAGTGAAAGGTTAACCTTCTGTAGGGGGGTAGTGAAAGGGTTAACCTTCTGTAGTGTGGTAGTGAAATGGTTAACCTTATGTAGTGTGGTAGTGAAAGGGTTAACCATCTGTGGTAGTGAAAAGGTTAACCTTCTGTATTATGGTAGTGAAAGGGTTAACCTTCTGTAGTGTGGTAGTGAAATGGTTAATCTTCTGTAGTGTGGTAGTGAAATGGTTAACCTTCTGTAGCGTGGTAGTGAAAGGGTTAACCGTCTGTGGTAGTCAAAGGGTTTACCTTCTGTAGTGTGGTAGTGAAAGGGTTAACCGTATGTGGTAGTGAAAGGGTTAACCGTCTGTAGTGTAGTTGTGAAAGGGTTAACCCTTTGTCATGTGGCAGTGAAAGGGTTAACCCTCTGTATTGTCGCAGTGAAATTGGTAGTGTGGCAGTGAAAGGGTTAAGAAAGTGATTTGTAGAACTGCATTCCACAGTGAGATATCCCCCATTTGATGAAACTGTGATATTTTTCATTGCTTGCATACAAAATACAAGTACACTTTTGAATGTCATCCAGTTTGCCCAATCAGTGATCCAAACCCAAAAAAAACGGTTAGCCCCACCACAAAATATATGAAATAAGAATGGACACATGTTTTCTAGTTGATTGACTGAACTCTTAAGGACTAACACTAGACAACGGGTCAATTCACAGTTGTGGCTGTAAAAGGCGTGTTTACATTGGTAATGCTAGTAAACAGAGTACAGATCTATATTCCTATTTGTTCCAAATGGCAGATTTTCCCTCTACGGATCAAACTCTTCAAGAATGTATGTGAATAATAAAAAAAAAAATATATATATATATATATATTGGGGCTTTAACAATCTAAAGATCTTTACTTATGAAATAATACAATTCAATTCACTTTGGAAATATTGTGCAATGAGCATGAGGTAACAATGCTTTATCCAAACAAAATCCTTTATATCTAATCATATTATGAACTATCACATCACTTTTTATTTTAATACAATTTTATAGTAAATAAACACTGCTTTTAAGTGTTACTGCACATGTTCCAGCTCTGTTCCTGTTGATATTGATCATGTGTATCTGTGATATTCATCACGTGTATCGGTGATACTGATCACGTATATCAGTGATATTGATCGCGTGTATTGGTGATATTGATCACGTGTATCTGTGATATTCATCACACGTCCTGGTGATATATATCATATGTATCCGTGTCACATGGTGTTATGCGGCTGTGCTCTCAGGAGGGAGCGGTGAGAAGGACCGAACAGGCCTCAGCCATGAGTCCTTCCTGCTGATGGCCACCTCTCAGAGTGACATGGAGGAGTGGGTCCGAGCCATACGCAGAGCCATATGGGCGCCGCTGGGAGGAGGTACACACACACACACACACACACTGGGGCGTAGCTGGGGGGGGGTAGCTTAGGATGATTCCAAGGGCCCAGCACTGGGGGGGGGGGGGGCCCAAATTATTTTATTTTTTTTACTAGACATCACTCAGGTGTATTATTGATGCTCTCATTGATACTATGTTTGTTTCTGAAGTGTGTGTGTGTGTGTGTGTGTGTGTGTGTGTGTGTGTGTGTGTGTGTGTGTGTGTGTGTGTGTGTGTGTGTGTGTGTGTGTGTGTGTGTGTGTGAGAGATATAGAGAGAGAGGGGGGGCTTTGGTAGACTATTGCATTGGTCCTCATTGAAGATGAACGCAATGCGACATCCTTTACTAGGCTCACCCACCAACAGTGCAGGTGCTGAACTGCTGATCCGAATGTATAGGTAAAAACCATATTATGCGTTTTCATCAATAAATAAATGGCCAAAAAAAATTCTTACGTGCGCTCGCATTCACTGGGGGCCTACAAATACATTCTTTCATGGGGCCCACAATCTACAGCTACGCCCCCACATATATACATACACACACACACACACACACACACACACACACACACACACACACACACACACACACACACACACACGTATATACACACACACACACACACACACACACACACACACACACACACACACACACACACACACAAACACAGACACACATATACAAACACACATATACACACACACAAACACACACATATACACACACATACACACACACACACACACGTATATACACACACACACACACACACATACAAACACACACACACATATACACACACAAACACACACATATACACACACACACACACACACATACACACACACACATATATACATATACACACACACGTGTGCGTGCGAGCATACACGTCATGCACATGGTCCGAGCCATACGCAGAGCCATATGAGCCCCGCTGGGAGGAGGTACACACACACATGCATATACACACACACACACATATATACACACGTATACACACACACAAACACACAGACACACATACACATATATATATATACACACACACACACACACACACATACAAACACACACACACATATACACACACAAACACACACATATACACACACACACACACACACATACACACACACACATATATACATATACACACACACGTGTGCGTGCGAGCATACACGTCATGCACATGGTCCGAGCCATACGCAGAGCCATATGAGCCCCGCTGGGAGGAGGTACACACACACATGCATATACACACACACACACATGTATACACACGTATACACACACACAAACACACAGACACACATACACATATATATATATATACATACACACACGCGCGCATACATGCACATATGGGTCCCGCTTGGAGGAGATACAGCACTCACACTCACACACACACAAACACACACACACATATACACACGTATACACATACACACACATACACACACACACCAGGGGCGTGCACAGGACTTTAGAAGGGCAGGTGCTCAAAGGCTGAAAAGGGCACTAGGCCTGTGCTGCTGCAAACCGATTTTTGGGGGCCCTTTTTGGGGGGGGGGGGGTTTATGCTTTTGGGGTTTTTGGTGATCAAATATTGAATATTGAACTATAATAATCAGTGCAGGAGCTCACTTATCCTTGAAAGACACTTTTATCACTGACTTAAAAGGCCCATACATCTCCATAAATGTCCAGGGGGGAGGGAATAAGTGCTTACCCTACAGACCCCAAGAAGTGCTGTATATTCTGTATTGTTTAATATAAATGCATTTTTTATTCCAATCCCGATTTGTATTTGAGATTCCCAAATCCCATCTGATTTGACTTCTTCGTGTCCCTCAGTGAGTGTAATACCAGCATTCAACTGTATGCGCCACAGCGCCACACAGATGTTGGAAGCCGGTATTGCACTGGGAAGTGATGAGTGCTTCAAATAGTTTTGACTTCATGAGTTGACTGTATTGTTTATTATTGGTTATTATTAGCATAATTGTACAAACCGAACATATACAGTATTTCGTTTTTGGTGTAAAGTGGATCTACAAGCACATATTTTTTTTAATTGGCATAAAAAGGGCACTTTTTTATGAGGCACAAAAGGATAGATAGGATAGATATATACGGTAAGAATAAATATATATATATATATATACACAGTGTATATCATTATTGTACATGCTATCATACAAAGTTATATGGGCTATATGCAGGTGTATAAGTAGGTATATAGAAGGAGTATATGCTGATATATTCAGACAGATATGGATATATATATTTGATTTAGTGATTGATTGATTTATTGGTTGGTTGACCGACTGACCTTATTTTATAGCTGCAATCGTATGCAATGTCCATCTCCACAGCAGAGACCATACATGACACGTTATTCCTGAAACAAACAAAGGATTACAAAAAAAATAATCTAACCCTAACTAACCTTACTGTCATGCACTTGTCCTAATAAACTAACCTACACTGTAGCACTCAACACTTTGATGAACATTGTTACTCAGCTGATAGAGGTGTGCCCTTCCTGCTGACTTGTCGTATAGAACTTGTAAGTCGCTTTGGATAAAAGCATCAGCTAAATGACTAAATGTAAATGTAATCTCCCCCCCCCCCCCATGCTGTCTGTGGCTACAGGGGTCTTTGGGCAACACCTGGAGGAGACGATGCTCTGCGAGGGCCAGTGTGGCCCCGAGCGCCTGGTGCCCGTGCTGGTGGAACAGTGTGTGTGTTTCATCCGCCAGCGGGGTCTGCAGGAGGAGGGCCTCTTCAGGGCCCCTGGGCAGACCAACCATGTGAGAGAGTTACAGGACTCTTTTGACCGTGGAGAGAAGCCAGTGTTTGACAGGTGAAGGAATGATTGACATTATTACTAATAGTATGTACTATACTCCCTTGACATTATTACTAATAGTATGTACTATACTCCCTGTTTAAAAACATATATATTTATTACTAATAGTATGTACTATACTCCCTGCGCTTTTTGATATTAATAGCATGTACTATACTTCCTGTGCTTTTTGATAGTATTACTAATAGTATGTATTATACTCCCTGTGGTTTTGGGGGAGGGGCCTATACTGTAATCCCACATTATTATATTCAGTGGTAATACACTACATACGCCATAGAGTAAGATACAGTATGTGTGTGCCTCTCTACACACCTTAAGTTATTACACTACTTGATACTCCTATAATCCTACTGCACATCTCAGTGTATTCTGCAGTGTCTCCCACCCACTGGTGCTTTCTGCCTTCTCTTACAGTACCACAGATGTCCACACGGTGGCGTCGCTGCTGAAGCTGTACATACGGGAGCTGCCTGAGCCTATCATCCCTTTCTCCAAATACACACAGTTCCTCTCCTGTGCTCAGCTACTTACCAAGGACAAAGAAATGGTAACTAAGCATGTACACTACTGTATCTAGTGCTCTTCTGGTCTAAGCGTCTGTTGCTTATCACACATTGACAGTTTTCTAATTATTTTCTTTCTAATTACAGTAAAGAGCAAACTATCACCCAAAAAACCTAAACAGTGGGGATACCCCACCCTACTACTACCACTACTACTACTACTACTACTACTACTACTACTACTACTACTACTACTACTACTACTACTACTACTACTACTACTACTACTACTACTACTACTACTACTACTACTATATACTATTACTATTACTACTACCACCATTACTACTACTATTACTACTATTATTACTACTATTACTACTACCACGGTACTCGAGTTGTGAAAAAAAAAACAGGGGGGATGGTCAGGGCTGCAGATCTCATGACAAGTTTGGGGGGGACGCAGAGTAGGGGGTTCCGGGGGCAATGCCCCCGGTAGACAATTTTAATGATTTTAATACGCAAATGAAGCTTTTAGGAGTATTTTGAAACTAGAATTACAGAGCGGGAGTAGATACACTACTGTTGATAGCACATTGGCTGCCGATCCCCCCCGGGGATAAGGGTAAGACCAACTGTGTACCGTAACTTTTGATTACTAGTGTAAGCACAAAGATAATACACTTCTAAAACAACATGCATGATGTTATTATGGATGTTTGGCACCTCAGAATTGGAGTCAGTCCCCGCCCGGGCTGCCATGGCACCGCTGCTCTTACAGTTAGGGTCAAAAGTGGTTGTAATGGAAGTCTATGGTCTTGTAGGTTAACAGTCCCATTTACCATTTTGTTCAATCCAACAAAGTCAAATGTGTTTCTAGAATATTGAATTATAGTGTATTTAAAAAAGCAGTTACTGGTATGATCAAAACTGGTATCTAAAGGGTTGATTTTCAATTGTGATTAATTAAATCATTATGTAAATTAAACAATAACCCCTTCTGAAAAAAGGAGGTAAAGAATGAGAAAAATATTGATCCATCATCATTTTATTGCTGTTCAAATACAAATATTCAATCTTACCATTCCCCCAAAATGCTAATTGAAACTGCTTAGAAAAACAAATTCAAAATATATTCAAAAGTATACAGAAAATACAAAATAGGACCAATCTTGTCAATGGCTGCCTACCCCACTCTCCCCCATCTCATAGACGTTTCCAAAGATTTCCTTAATCATGCTTTTTGTCCTCAATCTTTCTTTCGGTATAAAGATTCAGCACTATGGACAGGTCTGCTAATTTATTTGTAGATGACAAACAAATGCAATACGAAATAAACAAAATACAATACGGATTAAACTAAATAAACACATTTTGCATATCATATCCCAGTCTGAGCGCAGTTGGGATATCCAAACGTGGCAGTGAAAAAATATGGGTGATTTTGCGCAAGCTCCCACACACGCGCCCGATTTCCGATCTGCGCAATAATATTCACGGGGTAGGTCTCCTCGTGGGACACAAGTTCCCAATGCATTGTCCCGTGGGATAATGCCTCCCTGCGGAGATATTAATTGAGGGGCGGATTTGCGGTGGAGAAATAAATCAGAATCAGATACAAGGAATTTGCTTTGGATGTTTTCGGTGCGACATTACAGACAGATAATACAATAAAGAGGTGGAGTAAAATTAAAGGAAATATAATATAATATAATTATGAAATAAAATATAGGCCAGGGCTGTACTGTACAACTTAATAAAGTGATTGAATAAAATTAAATGGGATATCAACTAAATTAAATATAGCACAATAGAATATAGTACAATTATAATAAAAAATTTGAATTGGAATAGGACAGACAGACATATGCAATGGTGAAAGATAGTGACAAAAACAAAGGACACAATGTGTCATGAAAATACAAATTAAGCAAGCTCTATACATTACGAAGTAAACTAAATACAATACGAAATGAACGGAATACTAATGGTGAAAAATACTGTTATGTCTATATGCCTTATTTCGGGTTTATTTTTCCCCTTCCTGATATCTGCCAACAGTGCTGTCAGGTGCAGAGTGCTCCGTGAGCCAACTGCACTGGAGCATATCAGGTGCAAACTGCACACATTAGGGCGTGTCTGCGCTAGTATCTCATGCAATGTCCTTTGTGGATAGCTCGCAAAAACGGAGCAGATACCGCGCACTAAACTCGCAAAGTTGAGGGTGCAATTAGCACCGCACAATCCATTCTTTGTGGATTCCGCCCTGAATGTTGAAATAGCAGTAATGCTATGTTCATTGAAAAAATTACATAAGGGATGGAAGGGATGGGAAGGGAGGATGACCGTTTTAGAAGGGGGATGATATTGACTGTTTTTATTTCAGGGGGGATGCCCCCCTCAACTGGAGTACCACTATTACTGCTACTACTATTACTACTACTACTGTACTACTACTACTACTACTACTACTACTACTACTACTACTACTACTACTACTACTACTACTACTACTACTACTACTACTACTACTACTACTACTACTACTGTACTACTAACTACTACTACTACTACTACTACTACTACTACTACTACTACTACTACTACTACTACTACTACTACTACCTACCACCACTACCACCATCACCACCACCACTACTACTACTACTACTAATACTACTACTTCCACCACCACCATAACTATTACCATTACTACTACTACTACTACTACCACCACCACCACATCCACCACATCCGGGTACAATCCCACCATTACCACCACGACCACTTACAAAATTGGAACAGTTATACGTTACAATACTTAATTACAGGAGAACATTCATTACCCCAAAACAGATTTTTGGGTTATTTAACATATACCATTCAAAATCTACATGGACAAGTATATGAATATATATAGTATTCCGGATTAGGGTGTTATAATATGTATTTCATTTCCCCTCTTTAAAGGGCATTGTAGAGCTTGGCAAGCAGGTGAAATCCCTTTCTCAGGTCAACTATAACCTCCTCAAATACATCTGCAAGTAAGTAAACACTATTTGTCTGCAATGCTGCTTCTGTTCTTAATATATCTGTGAGCTTGAGCCATTTCATTGAATCAGTGAAGAGTGTTACTGAAAACATTCCCTATTCAAACTGGTTTGAAGTTTAAGGATGACCAGCCCAGTCACAACAGAGCATTTACCAATACACAGGGTGTGATGTAACTTCGCCTGAAATATGGGGGGAACAATAATATCATATTATTTATGTTTTTTTTTTTTTTTTTATCTTTTTCCCCCTCCTTTTCCTCCGATTTTCTCCCATCCCAATGTTTAGTCGTTATGCCAATTCCCAATCCCCTTCCTGGTCGCTGCGCACTTACCCCCCACAGTCGGTCTGGGAGAGTGGAGGCTACCACGTGCTTCCTCCGACACACGTCCAGCCAATCAACCGCTTCTTTTCACCTGGCAGCGCGGATTCTCACTGAGAGGGCGTAGCGTGTGGAAGGATCACACTATCCCACTTAGATCCTATCCGCGCTTTAGCAGGCGCCCCGACCGAACTGTAGGAGTCGCTGTTTACAACGACCCGGACCCACCCCGCCAGCTTCTCCCACCCTCTAATACTGCCAATTGTATTAGTGTGAACGGCCAGCCAAGCTGGTGACAACCCCGGAGCTGTGAGCTGGATTCGAACAGGCGAATCCAGCCGCTCCGGGGTTGGTGACGAACGCAATCTCCGTTACGCCACCTGACCGCCCATATTATTTATGTTCTTAAGGGAAACAACACAAGTATAGGAGCAGTTAGTTTACATCCTCGTTGGGCAGACGTTTCACAGTGGAATGCAGGTGGAACGTTGTCCAACTCGTAGGAGAATGAGGAAAGGGAGAGGGGAGACATTTTCCCTGTCGGGAAAAAGGGGAATGCTCACCAGTGTCTGGTAAAAAAAACATAGCGGTTTTCCTGTGGTCGATAAGTACTTTATTTACAATTTTTTTTACAGTATTATGTGGTTTTTGATAGTATTATTAATACTATGTACTATACGCCCTGTGGTTTTTGATAGTATTATTAATACTATGTACTATACTCCCTGTGGTATATTGTTACTAATAGTATGTACTATACTTCATGTGTTATTTGATATTGTTACTAATAGTATGTACTATACTCCCTGTGGTTTGATATTATTACTAATAGTATGTACTATACTTCCTGTGTTTTTTGATATTATTACTAATAGTATGTACGTACTATACTTCCTGTGGTTTTTGATATTATTACTAATAGTATGTACTATACTCCCTGTGGTTTGATATTATTACTAATAATATGTACTATACTTCCTGTGGTTTGATATTATTACTAATACTATGTACTATACTCCCTGTGGTTTGATATTATTACTAATAGTATGTACTATACTCCCTGTGGTTTGATATTATTACTAATAGTATGTATTATACTCCCTGTGGTTTGATATTATTATTAATAATATGTATTATACTTCCTGTGGTTTTTGATATTATTACTAATAGTATGTATTATACTCCCTGTGGTTTTGGGGGAGGGGCCTATACTGTAATCCCACATTATATTTAGTGGTAATACACTACATACTGTATGCCATAGAGTAAGCTATGTGGTCGATAAGTACTTTATTTACACATTTTAAGCAAGATCGAGCTGGTAATTGAGAGGTGACCACGAGGAAAGAAAGTTACCAGACTTGTGTGTGAGAAATACGCTACATAACATCCCCCTTACTCCTACACTTCATCCACGCCGTCATCACAGGAAGTGACATCATCATGGTTATGTCTGCCGTTCTCTCCCGCCTCCTACGCTCCCTATTATTATGCAGTCCTGAACAGATCTCAGGACAGCCGAGCACAGCCACACAATGCCATAATAACCATGACTCAGACCTCACCATCTATAAGGACCGGTTCTGATTCATACTGAAGGGGAAGTGATCGGAAATCAAAGGGGCTTTTAGTTTGTCCGAAGCCCTTATCAGGAATTGCTTTCCATCTCACAGTAGGGTTGGGTACCGTTCACATTTGAACTGATACCGGTACTAGTACCAGTACCTTGAATTCGGCATCGGTACCCAACGGTACCTTTTTTCGGTACTTAACTCTCTCTGTAATACTTTTTTTTTTTAATTTCAGTTGTAAAAAAATAAGTCCAAACTTCTCAACTTCAATGTTATTTATTTAGAACATTTTGTTATTTATTGTTGTAACACACCACACAAAATAAATTGCATGATCATGTATTGTTTTAAAATGTTTGAATATGAACATTATCTGGCCATCCTCACTAAATACAAACTCCTCTGACCTCGTCTGGTCTTTCCAAAGACCCAAGAGATGGGACAGTAATATATATACATATTTGTGGAAAAGGCTCCCTCTTGCCTAGTAATAATAATAATAATACATCCATTTTATATAGCACTTTTCCAGGTGCTCAAAGACGCTTAGTATATTACACTCTTATACTAAACATGTAAAAAGTACCGGAATCTGGTACCGATTGATCTAGCGTGAATCAGTACTCTGTAGTACCCATGTAATTTGGTCGGTACCCGTTCGGTACCAAACACTCTCACAGGCCGTCATACTGTGTTGGTTTCTGTCCCCGGCAGGTTTCTGGATGAGGTCCAGTCCCACTGCAGTGAGAACAAGATGAGTGTTCAGAATCTGGCCACGGTGTTCGGACCCAACATCCTGCGGCCCAGAGTGGAAGACCCAGTGACCATGATGGAGGGTAGACGTCGTCACATCACATTTGCATTTATATCATCATTATTACTATTCATTTAACCCTTTCACTGCCACACAACAGAAGGTTAACCCTTTACTATCACACAACCGACGGTCGGTTAACCGGCTGTCGTGTGGCAGTGAAAGGGTTAACCTTCTGTGTATTGTCGCAGTGAAAGGGTTGACCGTTTTGGTAGTGCGGCAGTGAAAGGGTTAAAAGAACACGCCAACATTTTAGGAAATTAGCTTACCGTCTTCTCCAGAGAGAGACAAGAAGATAGACACCAGTTTCCTCTCTGTGTGTTCAGTAGAAAGCGATCTGGCTGCACGTTAGCCTAGCAGCTCATACCCCCCGACACTCAACTAACCACCTCGGCCAGTCCTTCATGCCAGTCAGTGGGCAGGGGCCGCTGCCAGACATCCAACTACTAGGAACATAGTAGCTGACTCCCACCTAAAAGGACA
This sequence comes from Notolepis coatsorum, assembly GCF_963971535.1. Lineage (NCBI taxonomy): Eukaryota > Metazoa > Chordata > Actinopteri > Aulopiformes > Paralepididae > Notolepis > Notolepis coatsorum. Next base: position 51,204,927 of record NC_140173.1, read on the forward strand.
ATATATTTACCTTATGCATACCGCACCTTATGTGAATACTGTATACTACATCAGAGCATCTAGCATTCTTAGATTATATATTAGATTAGATTTAGGCTATTGGATTATCAGTTTATATATTGCATATATTTAGCATTTAAGATTATATATTAGATTAGATTTAGACTATTTGATTACTAGATTATATATTGCATATATTAGCATTTAGTTTCCTTAGAATATTAGATTCGATTTAGATTATATATTGTAACCATTTATTGTAGGGCAAAATAACTGAGAGGGCATACATACCCTCATCTCGCACCTTGTTGCCCATATGCCCATGTCCAGAGTTAACTATATTGTATATTGTTTAAACTGGTATCTATCTTATTATCTTAAGACGGTAAACTAATTTCCCAAAATGTTGGCGTGTTCCTTTAAGCAATTCAGCTATTTTGTTCCAATAGTATTACTAATACATTTTACATGGGCATGCCACATTACACAATAGTTAATGCTTAAATGGCTTCTTGAGATTTAAATTCATTGTCATTGTACAGCACAAGTAGCCTATAGTACAATGAAAAGAAGTTTGGCATCCAACCAGAGTGCAAATGTAACAGTAAAGAAAAAGGTAACATACAATGTACAGGTGATTCAACTGGGTATAGAATATATAAATTAGTACTACTGAGTGTAGTGCTAATCAGATGTAGGTACAGAGTTGTAGTATAATATCTACAGTGATACAGGTATAAAGACACAATGGTAGTAAGTCATACTGGCCAGCAGCGTAACTAGTAAGAGTAGGTAAGGGATATGTACAGATATAGATATAGTATCTACAGATATGTAAAAGGATTAAGGATTAACAGCATTATTGTACATGCTATCATAGAGTTATATGGGTTATCTGCAGGTGTATAAGTACTGTAGGTATATAGGAGGATTATATGCAGGTATATTCAGATATGGATATATATATATATATATATATATATATATATATATATATATATATATATATATATATATATATATATATATATATATATATATATATATATATATATATATATATATATATATATATATGCTGTAAATATAAATGTATATATGCCGTATATACAGCACTGTTGTACATGCTATCATACAGAGTATATGAGTAGACTATAGTATGAGGTGGGTAGTTAAGATCATTATGATTACACTTACACAAGGCTGTTCCATCCAACTGTGGCTGCTACAGCATTAGCTGAATCGCCCGTACTAACTGAACCCAGACAGTGGGATAACGGATCAATCTATGTGAACTGTGCAGAGTGCAAATCTGTTTCAACCGTGTTTGTAACCTGCATCCATCCATCCGTCCAGGAAGCTCCCAGGTGCAGCACCTGATGACGGTGCTGATCAGCGAGCACGTCCGTCTCTGCCAGCGGGAGGAGCCAGCGACCGAGACTCCCCCCGCGCCCCCGTCCCAGAGTCCCACTCAGCGAGCCAGGGCGGAGTGGGAGTCTCAGGATGAAACCGACCTGCAACAGCCCCATCCGTCCTCAGGCTCTGACCCCCCCAAACTGGACCCGGGATCCCCGGTGGCCGGCAGCGACCTCTCTCTGGACACGAGGCCCTCAGAAGCCACGGCCCTCGGAACCACGGAGAAGGGAGGGGAGGAGAGTCGGGCGGAAGGGAGAAGCAGAGCGAAGGCGGAGGGGAGGTTGGACGGGAGGAGTGAGGGAAGGGTTGGGGGTAGCGAGGTGGCCCTTAGCCCCAGTAAACAGTCCAAAGCCTTGCCCTCCTGGAGGTGCTCTTTCAAGGGGAGCGCCGTGTCCGGGGGGGCTAAGGGGAAACTGGGAGGGTCGGCGGGGGATGTGTCCGTAGCCGCAGGGGGCAACTGGCTGATGAACGGCCTGTCGTCACTACGGGTTCACAGGCGCACCGCCTCGTCTGGAGAAAGACTCAAAGACTCCACTCTGTCCTTAAAGGAGTCGACCCTCTCCCTTAAAGAGACCTCCCTTAAGGACTCCAAGAAAGACTCTCTTGACAACAACTCCTCTCGCTCTCCCGTGAACTCCTCCCTGTCTCACAGATCCTCCGTCCAGTCCCACCGACTGTCCGCCTACGACAACGTCGCTCCCTCCTGCCTGAGCTTGCCCGCTGACACCTCCTCCCTCTGCGCCTCCTTCGAGATCTCACTGGACGGGTCCGGGGGGAACGAGCTAGGAAGGCCGGGGTCGGGGCAGGATGGAGAGAGTCCGTCGGAGGCGAGGGACAGCAGCAGCGATGCTCTGGACCGGTGTGTGAGCAGCGCCGGCTGCAGCGAGGCTGACCTCGGGGAGGACGCCAAGGGTCAAGTCTCAGGGATGAACGAGGGTCTCACTCACCTGGTCTCTGAGCTGAAGCAGGAGATGAAGAGGCAGAGGATCAGCTATGAATCCTCCATTCGCAAGTAAGAACGGGGTCACAGCTAGTGATGATGATGATGAAGACTTTATTTCAGACTCAAGGTCCATATTACACATATACAAAACAACAACAAGAATACAATAACAAAAGAAACAACATAGATTAATTTAAAATACATAAAGGCATCGATTCCAATGTTTCCACAAATCAGAGGAGTACCTTGTATCACTTTGTTTTACATCTCTAATGGCACCTATTATCTTTTTTTTTTTTTTACTCTAATACATACATTTAAACATCAAGTTCCTCAGCAGAGCATGGAAGGTGGGGACATTTGTAGTCACAAACAAATGGCTTGCACTAGTCCGTCCTGGGAGCTTAAGGAGGATCCTAAATGCATCATTATATGCTACCTGCAGTTTCTTCATTTTCGCTGTGCTATAATTACACCAGAGGTGTGCAGTATAGTCTTAACTAGGTCACAGCATCATAACTGACCTCCTGGTCCATTGAATTCATCTATCTATCTATCTATCTATCTACTGTATCTATCTACATTATATACTGTATATAATTAGGTAATGTAAATGGCAGCAACGATGACCTTGAGAGTAAGCCAGATCATTGATAATAATAGGTTCCTGCCTGCAGGACATTGATCACACGTGTCGGCCTCTCCTTCTCATCTGTTCTCAGGCTGGAGGAGTCCTGTTCTAAACACCAGCTGGAGGTGAGCCGCCTGGAGGAGGACCTGGACCAGGAGAACAAGAGGTTCCACATGCTGGAGATCCGGCTCAGGAACTCGGAGAGAGCGCGGGAAGATGCGGAGAACCGCAACGTTCTCCTCCAGAAGGAGATGGAGGAGTTCTTTCTAACATTGGGAGACCTGACGACGGGAACAGGACGGACCAACTAGACCGCCGACCAACTATAGCTCACATACCTTCACTCCTTTAAAAGGACGTGTCGTTTTCAAACACAAACCTTGAAACGACACCTTAGGGGTTTAGTTTCGGGGGCACTTTTCAACAGGACACGTGTAACTGTGAGGGGCTTTTCACACTGTGCATGTTTGTTGACTGAACCGGAGGTTAAAGATAACCCCTATACATCGAAGATGTACAGCATGAAACGCCCTCATACGTGTCAACATGTGCTGCTATTTACACTGTATGTATCATGTTGTGAGTAACTACGATCTGTTGATTCTAGACTAGGCCGATACACGCGTCGAAGAACGTCACCGTCCGTGTTGATCTATCAGCAGCAGCCTGAGGAACCTGAGAAGCAGGCCGGCTGAAGCCCCAGCGCTTTGAAGACCAAAGTACCTTCTGTGTGCAGCACTACTGTCATTCTGCTCTCGTGTCCTCTCAAGCATGACCATCTAGTAGGGCTGTACCCAATGTCATTGTTTAACATTCGAAGCTTCTATTGAAGTATTCGAACGAAGCTTTGAATGTCTGTCGTCATATTTTATGACTTAATCACATTTTTTTTTATATCCTCAAACTAAATCCTCAATTTGAATAAAGTGATTAATCTGATTAAATTAGTCTTTTTTTTATTTTTATTAAATCTACTTTCTTTAGTGAATATAACTCATCAGTTTCGTCAACATAAATAATCCAATAAGGGCACGGTTGGTACGAAAGTGATGGTGACATCTTATATTATAATATTAGTGTAGCCTAATCTTTATCTGCAACTGTGAAGAAAAACCCCATTGGTTTAAACAGATTTTATATTTTTTTATTTATTAAAAAAAATGTAATGTTGATTTAGAATTCGAATGTCAACATTATGATCGAAGCTTCGAAGCATTCGGTACAGCCATACCATCTAGTGCCTACCCTTGACCAGTGCTTGGCGTCAAACCCGCAGCTCCTCAAGGCACCCGGCATCTAATCCACACATCTCACCATTCCAGAGAGACTGTCCTTGTTGCTGTTGTTGGTACGGTGTGAACATTGTGGCTCATGATATCCTTTATTGACTTCATCCGTTCTCCTATGAAATGTAACGCAACACACGGGCAATCCGTTGAGGCAACGCAGACGGGCAATACGGCCTTCCCCCGGGGCGTCATCCCGGATGACTTAACCCTTTCACTATCATCACACTACCAAAATGGTTAACCCTTTCACTGCGACAATACAGAAGGTTAACCCTTTTTCACTGCCACACGACAAAGGGTTAACCCTTTCACAACCACACTACAGGTTAACCACAGTGAAAGGGTTAACCTTCTGTAGTGTGGCAGTGAAAGGGTTAATGGGTTATAAGGAAATATATAATTAATATACGGTATATTGGTTTGTCATAGTTGCTGGTGAAATTGTCCCATCTACGTTGTCTCAAAATGGTCCTTGTACATCGTGGTTTTAGGAATCCTAGAAAAGGTCTTATTTATGATGAATATATCAGGTACGTTGAACTTGAATTACTGAAGTTGAAAGCCCTGTTCATGTGCACACGTTCTTACATTCAAGTGTTGCATTGACAATAAAAAGAACAAAGTCACGATTCAAACAACAAACGTTCAAAATCAACCCTTTTATTTGCTGGAGTTGAAGGAGTTGACAGTGTTCATTTCCGGTGTATACAGTTGGGTCTGTTAGTGAGGCAATTTCAGATCTAAAGGCCTAAAACCCACACGACTGGCCTTAAAAACAGAACACATCACTACAGGACAACTGTTTTTCCTGTCGTGTTGTATTTGGCTGAACCATACGAAGACGAGAGCACGATACCAATAATGCTGAGTTGGCTTTCTCTCCTGCTTTTTTATACCAGGGCTTGGGGCTGAGTGGCTTTCAATTCGATCCCTTCTAAATGTAAATAGAAACTTGAAATGCATTTTTTTCCCAAAACGACATTAATTCCTCAATTATCTATTAACAGGTTGAATATGACCGCCTTCTGCCAACAGCTTTTGAATATTTGAATTTATAAGAAAATCCAATTTACAGAATTTATTACATTGAAGGTAAACGGACCCCCACAGCCAGCATCACTCTATTATGCACTTAAATACTAAACCAGGTTTGTTCAGACTAGAGAACCCATGCATTAACCGCTACCGCTTCACATCTATTCTATGGTTCCTGTGTTTGTGGAGGAAGAGGAGGCAAAAAACTAGGAGAGGAAGCCCACGTCAGGCCATTGAGCACAGGGGTCTATAGATCATCAGGTCTGACCTCGAGACGAGCCCTGGAGCCCAGAGCGCCGGCCCGGTCCGGAGGGTTGTTCACCTCCACCGTGACTCAACCGTCTAATTTATAGACACCGGTGCAGCCCGGGACGGTGCAGAGGCTGCGCTCTATAATCTCCAAAATGCATTCCGGGAGCCGGCGCTAGGGGGGGGGGGGGGGGGGAGTAACCGCCCCAGTCGGATAGAGTCGGGGGGGGGGGGGGGGCAACCGGATAGTTTTGGAATCGAGCCATCACCAAAAGATACATCCAACGGTAAACATGGCAGGTATACCAAATGGTCTTCTGTCTCACAGAAAACGTACATACGGTCTACAGTCAAATGTACAGATCAAATCACTGACTACCTACACTATTCTACAAAATCATATTGCACAGAAAACAACTGGGGGAAGAGATGCATATAAATAGTACTTTTTTGAATGAAATGTACATTACATACAATAGCCTCCTAGCTTGAATTAAATAAATAAATAAACACATTAAAAAGTCAATCTTTTCCCCCCCTCGCATTTCTCATGGCTGATGTGTGCCATAATGTAGTACATATGTCCACATGTGGTGCATGTGTGTGCGTGCGTGTGTGTGTGTGCGTGTATGTGTGTGCGTGTATGTGTGTGAGGTAGACCTCCCAGGGATGCACCATTGACGAGGAGCATCTGTCACAGAGAGTTTTTTTTCTTCTTCTCTTTTAAATCACTGAACGGAGTTAAGGGCACTTTAAAAATAAATAAAATCAGATGGCTGTAAATAAATTGGGGGGGGGGGGGGGGGGTGTTGCCGTTAAAGGGTTAAAGTGACTAATTCAGGCTTAGTCTCCAGTCAACAGCCCGCTCCCCAGACTGGGCACTAGTCCTAGCCAGTGGAGTGGCCTAGATCGAGTGCGTTTACATGGCACCAAAAGTATTCCAGCTAACAGGTCGTCTCAGAGAATCTCAATAACTCCCAGAGTATCGTATTCAGATTACCCATGGTGGAGATAAGAGCTAATCTGGGTTATTGTAAACGGGGTATGGTGTTTACGCTACAGACTACATGCACCGACTGAGGGACGGAATACTGATGCATCCTGAATAATGCTGGATTAGCGACATGTACTGCATGTAACCACACTCGCTGGCTATTTCCACTGCGCCTAATGTAACCACTGCACTACTGTCTTACATTCATACCGTTCTTTCTCATCCGACAGACTGCCCACATCCCGGTTACAGCCCAAATAAATAAATACATTTCAAATAAAATACAAGTTAGATATAATTATTATACAGGACACCACGGTACAAAATAAATCACGTGACCCGGGGCTTTAGAGCACGTTGAGTGAGGGCCGAGGCCTCTCGGGATTCACACGAGAGAGGAAATAAAACAAGGAAATAAGTAAACTCGCTGTTCCTGATGAATATTTTCCAAAAGAAAAAAATTACAATAATAATTACAAAAATTCAAATGACAAAAACTATTTGCGGTAACGCCGCGGGGACACAGGGAGCACATCAACAGGGGAAACGGTCAACAAGTCACCTGAAGGTCATTTATTTTCAGTAGAGGCGAACAGACTAGGGGAACTCGAAGTCGACATCATGAAGGGCGACTATACAGACGTCGTCCATCGATGGCAAATCAGATTGCTGTGCTATCTCGTTTTCCCCAAGGAAACTATAAAAGAAGGAAGGGTCATCACGTCGCCGTGTAGGGTGAGAAAACACATTAGTGCCAAGTGTGGAAACTTTCACATTGAATGGGATCACCATCTCCCTGTCACTTAAACAGGTTATTACCTCGAATGTCAGAATCAGCGGTATTTTGTTGCATTGTTAACTAGCTAACGTTTGATATATTGGTTGATGTATATTACCTCAAGATAGCCGGTATATTTGTACTTTTAATACAGGCTTCAATAGAACTGGCACCAACGTTTGGCACCAAGTAGAGCAGGGAGGGGCAACTGGCGGCCCGCGGGCCGCATGCGGCCCTCACCGACGTTTCATGCGGCCCCAGGCCAATATAAAAAAAAAAATAAAAAATTATAATATTTTTTAATTTTTAATTTTTTAATTTTTTTTAATTTTAATTTTTTTGTATTGTATTCGACTAAGAAGAGTTGGCAGTCGACTATGGCTCCTTTCGATCGATTAGTCGACTATTCGACTAATAGGGGTCAGCCCTAGTGTGGACATATGAAACGCTGTTGAAAGTGCCGTGCAGCAATATGGGGGGTTTGATAAACAGTCCGTTGTTGTTACCGATGGAGCGCCCGCCATGAGAGGAAAACACACAGGATTCGCTGGGCTTCTAAGGCAGAGTGGCGTTGAGTGTCCAATGCTGCACTGCATTATACATCAGGTAAGTTCGCTAACATAATTTCCATCTATTGTGGGTCACTAATAATGACCAATGCGAATCGAGTGTAGTCAAATTATATGCGAGAGTCGTTAAATCGTTTTTCTTTTTTTTTATCTGATATAGGAGGCTCTCTGTGCCAAGAAGCTTGACTATACAGCCATGTTATGGATTTGGTTACCAAGGTTACCAATCTAATTCGTGGAGGCAACAGGTCACTAAACCATAGGAAGTTTGTCTCCTTTTTGGAAGAGATGGACACTGATTATGGCGACTTGCAGCTACACACAGAAATCCGATGGCTGAGCCGTCGGAAAGTACAGGAGCGACATTGAAACACTGGAAATGCAATTCAATGATCGGTTTGAAGATTTCAACGGCATGCAGTCACGGATAGCGCTGTTTGCCGGCCCCCTCACCGCTACGGTGTCAGAGCAGCCCCCACCGTTGCAGCTTGAACTGTGCGAGCTACAGTCAGATCCTTTTTTTCAAGCAAAGAGAAATGAGAGGGGAATTTCATTTTGGAAACTGCTACCTGAGCCCCGCTTCCCACTCCTCAGGGACTTTGCCCTCTCTATGGCCAGTATGTTTGGGAGCACATACATATGTGAGAGCAATTTCTCAAACATGAAGCACATCAAGTCAAAGGAGAGAAACAGGCTGTCGGATGAAACATTATTTCATCTGATGCAGATTGCATGCACAAACATTGAAGTTGACATTCCTGCTATTGTGCGCCAACAAGAGAGACCACAAGTGTCTCATTAAAGACAGGGGGGGAGGAGATGATGAAGAGGTGTAGAGGGGGGGAAGGAGATGATGAAGAGGTGTAGAGAGGGGGGGGAGAGATGATGAAGAGGTGTAGAGAGGGGGGGGGAGATGATGGAGAGGTGTAGAGAGGGGACCATTATTATTATTATTATTATTATTATTATTATTATTATTATTATTATTATTATTATTATTATTATTATTATTATTATTATTATTATTATTATTATTATTATTATAACCATTATTGACCCACTGTGGGGCGAGGGTGAATGTCATGCCAGTTTGATAAAGGGTCAATGGGAGACATGTAGTATTGCACTTTACTTTACTTGCACTTTACTTGTTTACTTTTGTAGTGTTCAGATAACACTAATAACACAAAGACAAAGCAGCATTCCTGCTGCATTTCACTACAACAGTAAATCAAAAGTGCAATAATAAATGATTTTGTTAAATGTATACACTTTTATCCTGCTACTAAACAAAACATTCCTGAGTGCTTCATATCCATAACATGCATTTCAGTGTTATAATGTTTTGTTTAGTAGCAGGATAAAAGTTTATACATTTAACAAAATCATTTATTATTGCACTTTTGATTTACTGTGAAATGCAGCAGGAATGCTGCTTTGTGTTTGTTGAGCAGTGGGCTTTAAGTTCATAAATTTATTTTATTAGAAGCCTTAATTATAATTGATCATTTTTGTATATATTTGGGGTTACACAGCAATACTTTTAAATTCAGCTGTTTATAAATTCATAAAGTTGAAATTGCATTACTAAATGCATTTGAAATGGAATAAAAACAAAGTTACAACAAATTATAATTGTTTATATACCTTGTGACTATTAGGGCTATTTGAGTGATGGGGTACTACTGGCGGGACTGCCGATAAACAATGCGGCCCCCCAGATTGATTGTGGACATTTTGTGGCCCTCACCATATACAAAGTTGCCCACCCCTGAAGTAGAGCATAGAACGCTGATATTCTGACGTGATGACCCTTCCTTCTTTTATAGTTTCCTTGGTTTTCCCTCCTGACATGACGACCGTTCCATTAATAAATGTTCTGTCTGCTATCGTGACCAGAATGGCTTGAATATGTTGCTAACAACCATTATGATAACAAGTTCCCCAGTGCTCTGCATCTTTATGATTTGAAAGACAGCAGAAATAAACGTCCTCGGCAGAGCTTCTGCTAGCCATTTCCTTTCGGCCGGGCCAACGCGACCAATAACATTCTAATTGACTGGCCAAATGTAGAATGTAACGGCCATATCATGCAATACACGTGCGGCCATAAATAATGGTTAGGGTCGGGAAGTAATCATAAGTACTTATCGGTCACAGGAGTATTCAATAACGTTGAATGGTGATACATATAGAGAATACATTTGTTCTCTGATCTCTTATTTTTGTTGGGAAGACGACTCCTTCGATTGCGTTACGTTACCTAACGTTAACATTAACACATTAGCTCGTCCGGTGTACTTCATACTTGTTGCCTCGCTGAAAGATCAGTTTTCAGTTTTTTTCCGCTGGTACTGTCTCGACATTTTCCGCATGTTCCTCTTCATAGGTCTCCTCTTCGTCGTTAAGGTTAGTAGTGGGTGGGCGGCTGATTGGCGCAGTGGGCAAGGCACTCGCCTATAACGCAGGAGACGCTGGGTTTGAGCCCAGCTCTCTGCGTTGCTACCGGCTGGCCGGTCGTTCATACTAACACAATTGGCAAGTGTTAGAGGGTGGGAAAGCCGGTGGGTGGGGATTTGACATTGTGGACAGCGACTCCTACAGGTCGGTTTGGTGACGCCGGTGCGGCGGAAGCAGGAAGTGACGGGGGCAGCGTGAGCCTCCCACGCGTTACTCCTCGCCACTGAGAGCTCGAGCTGCTGCAGTGAAAAGATGTGACAGGCTGCCTCCTCGTGTACCGGAGGGGACACGTGATGCAAGGCTTCTGTCCTCACTACAGCCGACCTGTGGGAGGCATAGTCTAGCAAGGTTCAATACAGGGGAGGGAAGAATTGGATAATACGAAATTGGGATGGGAGAAAAATAGAAAATGAGGAGAAAAAGTGGATAAAAAAAATAAGTTAGTAGTGGGAGTTTTTGCGTGGGTTTCCTCCCACACCAAAAGACATGCATGTTAGGCAGGGACTACGGATTAGCTCGTTAGCTAAACTCTGGCACATTTGCCTTGATGTGGAAAGTGAAAATGTTGACTAATGTGCATTGTCCCTGGGTAAAAAGAAATTAAATGAACACACTAATTAAACTTAAATAATTTCGTATGGGACGTCTGTTTCGCTATTACTGTATCCTAATGTTACCGCAACGTTAGGAGCACAGCAGTCTATGCATTCAGTAAGCCATGGTTGCCACACGCTAAATTCATTGACAAAAGATTTTACCGGCCAAGATGGCCCTCAAGATTTATATTTACCGGTCAATTGAAATTCTAGAACGGAATTGAACGGAAACCCTGGTCCTTGGTCAAAACTTCGCAGCTCCACGAGACCGCTCCAAAGATACAATCGCGGCTCGCTCACCCTGTCCACACTCTTTCACCACAGAGCAACCCATCAGCCAAGTCGCTCGCTGTGTGTACGATTCAAGTCGAAGTGTGTCGTATCCTACTTTGCGGAACAGAGTAAGATATCGATGTATGATCCGCTCAAATGTCCCAAAACGCAATACAAAAATGAAAAGTCATTAAATAAAAAAAAGATATATTAACCATAATTAATCTTGTAAATGCTAACAGTATGGCAAACCACTGTATAGCAGTAGCTTAAACACCGCAGAGTGTGTGTAATAGTACAGTACACTCAAGAAACCCTGCCTTTCAGAACATACATCACAGGATCACATCAAAACATACTCTCTAGATTCTTTGCTGAGAAAATAATACAAATTGAAACTACAATAATTTACAGCAGTATGGGGAGAAAGGGAAATAATAATAATAAAAAATAAAATAAAAAAAAGCTGTACATAGTTTTAAAAACGAATATAAGAGCCTCCATTGCCCTAAAAACACTCACTGTCGATGTATAGGTAGTGGTACAGGGGTGTAGGGGTTGTTAGTGTTTGTGAGTGTGTACTGTATATGTGTGTACATGCATGCATATCTGCCAATATTGAGTTGTGAAAATAATGAGATTTCCATGCAGACCAATTAGTCCAATTAAAACCTATTGGAAATGATGGAAATCCTATTCAAACGGAACTCAAAAATAAAGGACATCCCTGGGGGATAGGGGAGCGTTGGCAGCTATGGTGTGTGTGCGCAAGTGTGTGTGTGTGTGTGTGTGTGCATGTGTGTCGTGTGTGTGTGTGTGTGTGCGCGCGAGTGTGTGTCGTGTGTTATCTGCAGCAGCCCAGCGCTCCCAGGGAGGTGTGGCTGTCCAGGCTGCTGTCTGTGTCGGAGGTCATGGTGGGGTCGCAGTTCGGGTCGCTGGGCTCCGTGGACATGGAGGAGACGTCGTTGGCCGAGGAGGAGGAGGAGGCGGGCTGAGGGGAGCTGTCGATCACTGCTGCACCTGTGCTGCGGGAAAGACAGAGGGGCTAAATTCCAATCAGCAGCGATGAACCCCGGTGTCCGTCACACCAGGGGGGGCCCCCACACCTTGTCATGCCGCGGTCACCACCAGGGGGGGCCCCCACACCTTGTCATGCTGCGGTCACCACCAGGGGGGGCCCCCACACCTTGTCATGCCGCGGTCACCCTGACATAGAGGCCACGGAAGAAGGTACAACATATAAAGTATGGTGTTTATATCATGCTAGTCAGGGTACCGTGTGTATACCGCCACTGTGTATACTGTTTACTTTACTTACTCATAGTAGTATACATTCAGATTCAAATTCCTTATTGCCCATATTTATTGTAACATATAATATAACTGATAGGGCAAGCAGACCCTCATCTGCACCGTTGATTGTTCACTTTGATTTTATCTTTTTTTTTTATTATAATTGTATTGCCTATATACAGTATTTATGTCTTTCTACTATTACCCTGCCCGTACCTGTACCTCCCCTCCCCCATGCTGCTATGACGCCCGAATTTCCACCAATGGGATCAATAAAGGAATAATCGTATCTTATCTCCTCTGTGGTAGTGAAAGGGTTAACCTTCTGTAGTGTGGTAGTGAAAGGTTAACCGTCTGTAGTGTGGTAGTGAAAGGGTTAACCTTCTGTAGTGTGGTAGTGAAAGGGTTAACCCTTTGTAGTGTGGTAGTGAAATGGTTAACCCTTTGTAGTGTGGTAGGGAAAGGTTAATCTTCTGTAGTGTGGTAGTGAAAGGGTTAACCTTCTATAGTGTGGTAGTGAAAGGTTAACCGTCTGTAGTGTGGTAGTGAAAGGGTTAACCTTCTGTAGTGTGGTAGTGAAAGGGTTAACCTTCTGTAGTGTGGTAGTGAAAGGGTTAACCATCTGTAGTGTGGTAGTGAAAGGTTAACCTTCTGTAGTGTGGTAGTGAAAGGGCTAACCTTCTGTAGTGTGGTAGTGAAAGGGTTAACCATTTGTAGTGTGGTAGTGAAAGGGTTAACCGTCTGTATTGTGGTAGTGAACGGGTTAACCCTTTGTAGTGTGGTAGTGAAAGGTTAACCTTCTGTAGTGTGGTAGTGAAAGGGTTAACTGTCTGTAGTGTGGTAGTGAAAGGGTTAACCTTCTGTAGTGTGGTAGTGAAATGGTTAACCTTCTGTAGTGTGGTAGTGAAAGGGTTAACTGTCTGTAGTGTGGTAGTGAAAGGGTTAACCTTCTGTAGTGTGGTAGTGAAAGGTTAACCTTCTATAGTGTGGTAGTGAAAGGGTTAACCGTCTGTAGTGTGGTAGTGTGAAAGGGTTAACCTTATGTAGTGTGGTAGTGAAAGGGTTAATCTTATGCAGTGTGGTAGTGAAAGGGTTAACCTTCTGTAGTGTGGTAGTGAAAGGGTTAACCGTCTGTAGTGTGGTAGTGAAAGGGTTAACCTTATGTAGTGTGGTAGTGAAAGGTTAACCTTCTGTAGTGTGGTAGTGAAAGGGTTAACCATGTAGTGTGGTAGTGAAAGGGTTAACCTTATGTAGTGTGGTAGTGAAAGGGTTAACCTTCTGTAGTGTGGTAGTGAAAGGGTTAATCTTCTGTAGTGTGGTAGTGAAATGGTTAACCTTCTGTAGTGTGGTATTGAAAGAGTTAACCTTCTGTAGTGTGGTAGTGAAAGGGTTAACAATTTGTAGTGTGGTAGTGAAAAGGTTAACCTTCTTTATTGTGCTAGTGAACGGGTTAACCCTTTGTAGTGTGGTAGTGAAAGGGTTAACCCTTTGTAGTGTGGTAGTGAAAGGGTTAACTAAAACTGCAGGGACATTTGCTGGGCACGTCCAATTTCCTAAATTCACAACCGTGCAGAGTTTTCATAGAGCGTAAAAAGGCCGACCTGCCGATTTCCAATCTCCCCGCGTATGCAGGAGTCAGACCTGCGTGTAGCTCGAGTGATGAACTCACCTAGAGGAGGGGGCTGGCCTCGGATCACTCCACTTTTCGTCCACTCGTCCCATTCAATCACCTCTGTAAAGATCAAATCTAGAAAATACAAGAGGACAAGCACGGGGTTAAAGGGAAATCTACCCTAAAATATAATGCACATACTGAATGTTATTATTTTTGTTTTTATATACCGGTATACTATTACAGCTCAGTTTGACTGACAGACAACCCTCTAGTGATGATGTCATGTCACCATGTTTGCCAACCTGCTCGTCGGGAGCAATTAGGGGCTAAGTGTCTTGCTCAAGGACACTTCGACACGCTGCCCAGGAGGAGCGTGAATCAAGCCGGGAACCTTCCGATTACCAGACGACCGCTCTACCTCCTGAGCCACTGTCGCTCCATGTGGTTCTCTGCACCGGTCCTGGAGGATGGGATCAGTTGGGCCTGCGGGCCGGTGCAGACTGCGGGGGTCCGAGGCCAGTGTGGAGCTCCGTTCTCTGGGTCATTTTGTTCTTATGAACCTGCCATGATGTGTTTCTACAAGTATACTGTTGCCTTCAGGGAGACAGTTGTCGACTCTACATCTCCTCCTGCTTCTGACACTGAGACGCGCTCTTCATCGCTGCTCCTGCTATCTTCGCCACGCCGCATTGATTCATGCAAAAGGTGCCCCGACCAAGTATTGAGTGCACATACTTTTCAGTAGGCCGACATTCCTGTAATATATATATATATATATATTTTTTTTTTTGGTCTTATGTAATATTCAACATTTTCTCAGATACTGAATGTTGGGTTTTCATTAGCTGTAAAGCCATGATCAGCAAAATTGAAAGAAATAAAGGCTTGAAATATTCACTCATGTATTGAGATGCACCTGTAAAATGCTACACTAATGCTGCTCAACTGCTGCTTTGATTTAACAGGATTTAATTTAACATGGTCAATTATCTTCTCAACTATGTAGCCTACTGGTTTATGTATCTAATACTGGTTTATGTATCTAATACTGGTTTATGTATCTAATACTGGTTTATGTATCTACTACTGGTTTATGTATCTACTACTGGTTTATGTATCTAATACTGGTTTATGTATCTACTACTGGTTTATGTATCTAATACTGGTTTATGTATCTAATACTGGTTTATTTATCTACTACTGGTTTATGTATCTAATACTGGTTTATGTATCTACTACTGGTTTATGTATCTACTACTGGTTTATGTATCTACTACTGGTTTATGTATCTAATACTGGTTTATGTATCTACTACTGGTTTATGTATCTACTACTGGTTTATGTATCTACTACTGGTTTATGTATCTACTACTGGTTTATGTATCTACTACTGGTTTATGTATCTACTACTGGTTTTTGTATATACTACTGGTTTATGTATCTAATACTGGTTTATGTATCTACTACTGGTTTATGTATCTAATACTGGTTTATGTATCTACTACTGGTTTATGTATCTAATACTGGTTTATGTATCTACTACTGGTTTATGTATCTAATACTGGTTTATGTATCTACTACTGGTTTATGTATCTAATACTGGTTTATGTATCTACTACTGGTTTATGTATCTAATACTGGTTTATGTATCTACTACTGGTTTATGTATCTAATACTGGTTTACTGAAGGTTCCCAACAGCAGCCACATGGAAATAAGGAATGCTAATTACACATCAAAGCTCGGCAACACCCTGCCTATATGGACATTAGGGGGGCTAGCTCATTAAATATTTTCAAAAGTAAGCTAAAATCTCTGTACCTCTTCACCACAGCCTTTTAATACGCTGCCACTTAGATTATTGTACTGTCTATTTTTATGTCTGCACCTTATGCATTGCTTTTATAATGTATGAATGCATGTTGTCTATTTTATGATTATTGTCTATTCTATACACATTTTATGTATGCACTTTATGCATTGCTTTTATTTAAATTCTCTGCTCATTTTATGTCCGTCTATATTTATGCCAATGTTACAGTATGTTCATTTTATGCCTATGTCTATTTTATGTCCATTATGTCTACATTACTGCTGTGAAGCACTTTGGGCTGCAATTCTTGTATGCAAGGTGCTATACAAATACAAAATTATTTATTCGTATTGTTATTATTGTTATTATATTTATAAATATTAACTTAACTGGCCAAGATCATTGGAATAGCATCATGTAAATCCACTTTTAGGGTGGAGGATTGGAAGACGGGAGGGAGGAATTATTCAGACACCAGCATTTGAGACATTTGAGACAATTCTACTGGTGTGTGTGTGTGTGGGTGTGTGTGTGCGTGTGTGTGTGTGTGTGTGTGTGTGTGTGTGTGTGTGTGTGTGTGTGTGTGTGTGCGTGCGCACATCAAATGTGTCACAGAGCACAATAACTTTTGATTCTTCAGGGGGAAAGAGATCAAGTTACTACTGTGAGCTGATCAATGACATACTGTGAGCTGATCAATGACAGACTGTGAGCTGATGACCGCTTTGTTCCTTTCAAGATGATTTCTTAGTTTAGGGAAACCACTTTGACACGAGTGAACTCTTTATGGGCTCCAGGACCAGGGCGTGAGTGAACTCTTTATGGGCTCCAGGACCAGGGCGTGAGTGAACTCTTTATGGGCTCCAGGACCAGGGTGTGAGTGAACTATTTATGGGCTCCAGGACCAGGGCGTGAGTGAACTCTTTATGGGCTCCAGGACCAGGGCGTGAGTGAACTCTTTATGGGCTCCAGGACCAGGGCGTGAGTGAACTCTTTATGGGCTCCAGGACCAGGGCGTGAGTGAACTCTTTATGGGCTCCAGGACCAGGGCGTGAGTGAACTCTTTGGCTCACCAGCCACTGTGGTGGCTCTGGTGGTTTTGCAAAGTCACCACTCTGCATTTGCACCTGCCAAAACCCTCTGCCCCACCAGCAGCAATAAATAAAGCTAATAAATCAAAGCTGCTAAATACAGGAGGACAAGCAATCCTGGAGATTGAAAGTAAAGAAGTATCCATTATAGCTATCCAAACTGATTAAAGTGTGTGTGTGTGTGTGTGTGTGTGTGTGTGTGTGTGTGTGTGTGTGTGTGTGTGTGTGTGTGTGTGTGTGTGTGTGTGTGTGTGTGTGTGTGTGTGTGTGTGTGTGTGTGTGTGTGTGTGTGTGTGTGTGTGTGTGTGTGTGTGTGTGGGTTCTGACAGGCCACTGGGGCTGTGTGGAGAGTGGGTTCTGGGGCTGTGTGGAGAGTGGGTTCTGACAGGCCACTGGGGCTGTGTGGAGAGTGGGTTCTGACAGGCCACTGGGGCTGTGTGGAGAGTGGGTTCTGACAGGCCACTGGGGCTGTGTGGAGAGTGGGTTCTGACAGGCCACTGGGGCTGTGTGGAGAGTGGGTTCTGACAGGCCACTGGGGCTGTGTGGAGAGTGGGTTCTGACAGGCCACTGGGGCTGTGTGGAGAGTGGGTTCTGACAGGCCACTGGGGCTGTGTGGAGAGTGGGTTCTGGGGCTGTGTGGAGAGTGGGTTCAGGGGCTGTGTGGAGAGTGGGTTCTGGCCTACCGCTGTGTGAGCATGTGTGCGCGTCACATTTAGGGCAGTGGCATGTCTCGTTCCGGGTGGCTTTTTTTCATGGCCCAGAGGTCTTAGAAGGCCAGTACCGGTGTCTAAAACATAGAGAGAAAACGCCAAATTGCGTGCCTTTTTTACTTTCTACTTGCTCCCGTTTCTCTCGATTGCACGACTTTCCAAAAGATCGTTTTCAAAAGGCCACCAAGGGAAGTGCCTTCTTTCAGCCCCAAAAGCCAAGAAAGCTACTTTTACGCCACCAAAAAGTCACCCACCAAAGTGGCTAGTAAGAGTGACGGAGTGACACGCCCTATCAAGCCCTGGTCCCGCCCCCAAGGTTGAGAAAACCAGCCCGATCATGTGTAAAATATGTAAATAAAGTACTTCCAGGAAAGTACATCACAGGAAAAAAGGTACATATCGTACGTTATGTTATAGTCATAAGTAATATATTGACGTATTTACAAAAATGTACAATGTGTACACATGTGTAATTACGTATTTACAAATAAGTACATTCAAATAATTTTTACTTTTAACGTTTTCAGAATGTGCTGGGGAACAAACCTGGGACACAAACCTGGGACACTGTTACCTTAAACTAATCCTAACCCTAACCACACTGTTACCTTAAACTAATCCTAACCCTAACCATAACCACACTGTTACCTTAAACTAACCATAACCCTGACCCTAACCCTAATATTATATCTTAACCATATCCATTAAACGTCAAATCGAATCATCATCATCATAGTAGTGCTGTGTTTGTATCAGGCTGAGTGGGATGCTTAGTCTAATGGTTAGCGCACCACAAGCATTGTTAGTTTTGACTCCCAATCACCATATTACGCATTATGTACCTTTTTTCCTGTGGTAGATAAGTACTTTATTTACATTTCCTGAAGAGACCGTGTTGGGAAAACCTATCACAGTGTAACGTATCGAGTCCAGACATCACCGCGCTTCTAATTTGGGCGCCGTATGCCGTGCCGGAGTGAGTGCCCCCCAGGACACGGGCGAGGAGCTGCTGTCACTCGGCACGAGTCACGATGAGCCCATCACGCAGCACGCTGACTGAAAGTGATATTTACACACAATCTTTACTCCCAGTCTGGCGGGGTCAAGAGGGATTAATTTCAAGAAGACGGATTACTCTACGCGTTAGCCAGAGAACTCATAACTGGACTGGAGCGTTGTTCCTAATGGCAGATTGTCTGTACGGCTACAAGTCACCTATAGCCATATCCAATATCCACGTTTAACTTGACCAGTTATTTATTAAAATTATCAAATGATTACATATGATTTCTTTTCATCTGGCTAACCTCCTGATTCCTGATCTCCCTGGAACGCAGCATCGGGTTCCCCGCGGTAGTGACATGCTGACTAAAGCGGCCCATGCGACACGCTATTGGCGCAGCTGACCCGGGTTTGATTTCTGTGTAAAGATGTCACCACGCAGAAAAGGAGGGTTAAAATAATCCAGGTCTCAGCTCCCTCACGGCAAGACTGGAGCAGAGCCAGTATTTGTGCCGTGTAAATTGAAGCCCGGAGAATTGCTGGAACGAATGCCATCTCACGCTCCACAAATTCTTGTTTTTAGGGGGGAAATAATTATAAAATAGGAATATATTATATTTATATATATTATTTATTTAACAGGTGGGCCTATTTCTAACACTGTTTAACCGTCTCAAAGTGGAAAATCAGAATCGCAGGTCAGAGATGCTCACAAATCTTTTTTTGCAAGTCCAAGCCAAGTCACAAGTCTTTTGGTCACAAGTGCCCAAGTCAAGTCTCAGGTCTTTGGTCACAAGTCACAAGTATTTTGGTCACAAGTCCAAGTCAGGTCTCAAGTCTTTGAGGGGCAAGTCCAAGTCAAGTCTCTTATGGTTGCAATCAGGCAACATCGATCTTTTTTTCTGAATATAGAGAAGGCGATACAAAATGGATATAGTCTAACGTTACTCTAACGTTACTCAGGGTAACAAGAAAATATCGCTAACATTATTAGGCATGCAATAATAACTATAACCTATTTTTCAATATAGTTTCAATTTCAACCATATTAACCATATATAATTTCACTGGGTCTCCAACTAATGACAGCATAGACCTGTTATAGACTGTTATAGACTGTCCACATCAGACTCAGTGTGCGCGTGCATCACGGGGGCAAAAGGAACGTAATCCTGGTCAGAACAACGAGGCAGACTACAATATATTTGCATTTGTTAGCCATGCTAGCGATCTAAACAATCAATCCATGCCAAAGCTAGACGTGTAAAAGGTGAAAGACTCACACTCACAGCCATGCTGATTTTGGCTAAATGACATCCACCTGTTTTAGTTTTAAACAACTTTTAGTCAGGGGAGTGTCATGGTTTCTCCATAGAGCCCTGTGGTACTTTTTTTAGCGCAGGAACTCGCGCAGGTAGGCTTAGTCACGTGACTCAGTTGGTATTGTGGATTGGCTCGAACACGGTGTAGAAGCCAAAACCGACATTGGAAATTGTATTATTTATGGTAATGTGTTGTATTTATGTTTCGAACACTAGGGGCACACCACCTCTTAATATAATAGGCTCCATAATTAGAGCAACATTATGCACCTGCTGAGAGAAACATTTTCCTACTGGAGCCACGGAGCAATAGAGAGACTAAAAATGTTCTGTTCTCAATCATAATTTCCTTTTGGACAATAAACCCTACAAACTACATCAGCTGCAGCCCGGACATTCAACTTTGTCAACGTCCACAACTGTAGGTGCATCGTGGCGCCTTGTCAAAATAATAGGGAATGACAAGCGGCCAGTACACATGGTATGTTTGTATACAGCGAACAGGTCTATATAATCTACTGTAAATTAACACATCCTTCTAGCCTCTCAAACGCAGTGTAATGGTAACCTAATGAGCCAGTAACGTTACATGGTCAACAATAAACCTGTAGCCTGCCTGTAGCCGGTTAATAATTAACGTGGTCTTCCTTTCGATTAATGTTAGCCAGCAGAACGTGGACGGTCACCCGACCATTTTTATATCATGCCATGACAAAGCCAGCACTCTATGCAAACAAGAACTCATCTTTTCAAAAATAGTCAGCGAACGCCAATATAATCAAGTGAACCTCCCTTAGCTACAAAGCTAGTAGCAAGCTAACGAGATAGCTGATGCTGAGCTAAACATGTTTGCTAAAAAGGTTATGCTGAAAACAAGACGAAAGTCTTTCTCTGGTCTGCATCCCCTTAACAATTGTGTGTATTGAGCTGTACTCTACCCATTCTGCAATTTGTTAATTAAAGTTTTCAATCAATCAATCTAACCTGTCCATAGGCGCTAACCTTTCACATTATACCAAGTGTCTGACCTACCCAGGTGCATTTCCAGGTGCCTGATCAAGTTTGATGTGCTCGATCCAGCATCCTATATTTTGATACCGCAGCATTTAGCATTTGTATTGTTTGGGCCTTGTGTGACGTTATTATAGCAAAAGAGTATGACAAATGACACCGCAGCTGCACAGGATTTCAGCACCACTCTCCCCTGGACAGCTCCCTCCAGGCATAGTGTTGTTGCTGCAGCACAGTCCTCTGTGGCCGTGAGCCCCGGAATGACCTTCATCTCGTCAAGGCATTTCCTTAACACAATGGGGACGAACAACGTATATATCCGTGTTTCGATTCCACCCGTTGTGGACAGAAGCACGGATAAATCCGTGGCAAGTTGTTATTACTTTTATTCCATTTTAATAACCTATTCAAGGTCGCCGAGCGGCACTGCAGATATACCCTACTCTTTGAATTCGAGAAGGTGCAATACCGGCCAGATCCTCTTAGGGGCGCTATCGCGATAATGCAGTGTTCCCTGTGGCCGAACGGTGGACTATTTTTTTTTTTACTTTCAATGGAGATTTCAGTTAGCAGGATTCTAGATGTGCAGCATGTAGCTTGGATTACGTTTTGCATCGCAGATTTCACCATGCAATAAGGGGATTTATCATCAGCCAATGGACATATCGATCTACCAGATGGTGATCGATAACGGGGAAATGCTCGGGGGGATCCCACCGGACCACGGTAAGATCTTTTTCATGTAAAGTACATCCAGTTGTTTTGATAGCCATCCAGGCGTTCGGCCTATGAGGCTAATGAGGCTAACGCGGTTATTGGTAATCGATAATCAGAAACGACGTCCTCCGCCCCCCCCCCCCCCCCCCCCCCTTTCATGCATACATGCGTGAGGATCGTGCCGATCATATGCAGTTTGAGTTTTAACTGGAGCGTATCTATAACCGAAATGCCATTGGATTTAACGTTATTAGCTATTAGCCCATTATCTCGGCTTCCAGGAAATATACTAGACCAAATCCGGTATAATGCTTATATTCACGGCGCTATAAAATGAGAACGTATTGATGAATTTTCTTTTTCTTTAAGCCATTTTGAAGGGACGGTTTATGGTCTCAATTCACAATGAGAATGGACAGATAGCAATACTATAAAGTATAGATTTAGCTCTACAAACAGCCCCATGTCTGTTTACATTTCACGGTCCTCTTGAGATTAATTAGACTCATCCCAGTGGCCGCGAAAGTGTTAAGGCGAGACACCCCAGGTCAGGCAAATATACTTATTTTTGTTGATTTTGAGATTTTGTTATATTTTGCTTCCTAAACATGTCTTCTATGAAACTAGTGACAATCAAACGTCAATAACACACATTTAGTTGTTTATTTGACTTCATTTTGCCTTATTGCATCCATAAATGTGCACAAGTACCTAATTTGCATATATAAACATAAAATTCAGAAAACTTGCAATATATTTTTTCTTTGTTTATATATACACAACAAACTGGGAAAGTTTCATAGTGATATCTATTCAAATATTGTTTTGCCTATTAGGGGGTACTACACTGTACTACACTGTTACTACACTGTTTGTAGCCTGTGTGTAGTTCTGTTCAGTTCAATAACATCATTATTATTATTATTCAGTTATCAGGCATGTGTTTAGGTTGTCAATTACTAATGGTTTGATTAGGTATTATGTTTGTAAATAGCTGTTTAAAAAAGAATTATGGCATTTTACAATACAGAACTTTGATGGTGTTTTCCCAAAAATTCGTTTTTATGCGTTTTTCTTACATGCAAGGGTAGACATGTACCATTCCATAGCACCTACACACACACCATACTTTCCACATTTCTTCCTATATATACCCTGCATCTTTTTTACAGAGGGGTTTGTTGATATATCATTCATAGCCTGATATTTATAGTACATTTAGACCAAGAAACATGGCGAAAATTGAAATTTCCTGATTCATGGGATGATAAAAAGACATATCCACAATCCCTTCTGTAAAAAGTTCCCTGTGTTATGTGTCAACATAATGAAATATTTTTTTTTAATCTGGCATCATCCAATGTTGGTATTTATACCCAAACGTCATATGCAAATTCGTGCATATTTAATGAGGTAATGCCTATTTTGCATATTTAAACATAAGATCTCAGAAAACTTGCAATACATTTTTTCTAAGTTGTTATGTACATAACAAACTGGGAAAGTTTCATAGTGATATCTATTCAAATATTGTTTTTGCCTATTCACCTGGGGTGTTGTGAAGGGCCAGATTAAACTGAATATATATATGTATCGTTTGATATACTTTG
This sequence comes from Notolepis coatsorum, assembly GCF_963971535.1. NCBI lineage: Eukaryota > Metazoa > Chordata > Actinopteri > Aulopiformes > Paralepididae > Notolepis > Notolepis coatsorum. The sequence goes on from NC_140173.1 coordinate 51,228,343, forward strand.
TATATTATTTATATATATACACGGAATATCCCTTTACCTGCGTACAGACCAGAGTAATATTCGCTCTCCTATTGGACAGCGCCCCCAGGCGCCAACGCGCAAGCCCCCAACGGCAAGTTCAAAGACAACTGCAGGCATGTCAGAGCATGCCCAGAGTCTGCGTAGTAATACGAGACAAGGACTGAGGTTGGGACTAGATATTCACTTAAGTATAAATACGACGCAGGTGTAAACGGCAGTACCTAACCTAAACCTTACCTAAACCTTACCTAAACCTTACCCACCTTCACCACGAGTCAACGTGCAGTGAAGTGAGCAACCTTGCGTCTAAATAGAGCATTGAGAACCGCGTGCGAATAGAATGTTAAAGTGTCAGAGTTTAATGAAGTAACGTTGAGTTCGACTTAATCTAATGTGAAGTCAATAGTCGATCATTTATTGTATATCGTGCGGCCACAGTTCTTCCGTGTGTAGCATTACCCATCGGTTCGTCGTGTCTTTAGCTAGTGCACTTATCCAGGCTGTGTGGCCTAAATACGTCGCCCACACCCGAGGAGTCCTAGGCGAGAACCGTTGGACATGTACACAGAAGAATCGGCGCCGGCGATTGCAGAACCATTCCTGGTTGGATTATATTGATTTGGGACGTGACTACCGGAGAAGAGCACCGTTGATTTCCACTATCGTTTGGGATTTAACCTCGCGAGGATTACCACTCGGGCCTGCCTCGTGGACGGGGCTGGCTAGCTGTCGTCAATGCTGTCGAGCATCTTGGATTACAACTATTGCTTTTGCTGCTGATCAAGGGAGTACAAGCACAGACTCCTGTACCTGGAGTCTCTTTATTCCCCATTGAATCAGACGGAGTACCCGAACATTCCTCTACCCTCCAGGCCTTACACCCGGAGGGAACCCATTGTCTCCAGTTGGTACCGGTGTTGCCCTATATAATTGCTACTATACAACAGGTGGCGTCAGCTTAGACCCATCATAGGATTCCTGCTATTCTTAGTGACTTATGCTCTTGACTGACTTTACGTATATTCTTCGCCATACAAGCGCGACCCTAATTCTCATTCTGTAACCTAACGTTGCCTAATAATAATAAATTACCCTCCAATAGTATTTCTGTGTCAATGCCGTGTTCTTGTGGGTGTTCACCATCTATATTTGATGTACTGTCTGGCCAGTAATTAAAGTACATAACTAGCAGTGGTTTAATCTATCACAATCTTTAATACAGTCAGGGTTTTGTAACCCCTCAGTTACAATTGGTCCTTCGAGCCGGAGGGTATCAGTGTAATATTTAATATAATATTAATATTAACCATGGCCAGCGGTGAACACTCCCCAAGCGGCTCTCCTAAGCTAGAACGCCCGCAGTGCAAACGTCAGCCACCTCCATATCTGGAGGAATTCGCTTTCGTTCTACCCCCTAGCTTATCTAAACAGACGTTAAATACGGATAAAGCGGATAGTCAAAGCATGTCCAATCCTATCGACTTGGCGACCCTGCCAGTTGAGACCCCAGTGGGTTCAAACGAAACTGACTCAGCTCACGGGGGGACCAGGTGGGACATGACATGACTATACCTCCAGACAGCGTCACCGGGATAGACCCCGGAGCGCTCCAGGATAAAGAAAGCGCTCCAGGGATAGAACCCGACACACAACCAAGAGAAGAGAACCGCGCCCAGGAGATAGACCTCGGAGCGCGCCAGGAGAACAGATCTCCAACAAGCCCTGTCAGCACCCGATCACCTCCGTCAGTGTCATCCCCCAGCGAGGCGGACCAGATACTGGCGCAAGCCTTGATCGCCACACTGACAGCCTCCACTGAACGCGACCGGCTTCAAGCAAAGACGCTTAGTGAGCGCGAACACTCCGCCACGGAAAGAGAGCACCTCCACGCGCAACTCCAAGCGCAAGCCCTTAGTGAGCGCGAACACTCTGCCGTGGAACGAGAGCGCCTCCGGGCGCAACAATTAAGTGAGCGCGAACACTCTGCCATGGAACGAGAGCGCCTCCAGGCTCAACAGATGAGCGAGCGCGAACAACGAGAGCGCCTCCAGGCGCAACAAGTAAGCGAGCGCGAACACTCTGCAGCGGAACGAGAGCGCCTCCAGGCGCAACAATTAAGTGAGCGCGAACACTCTGCAACTGAACGAGAGCGCTTCCAGGCGCAGCAAAGGAGTGAGGACGACCGCATAAGACTGGAGGAGAGGCGCCTTCAGACGGAAGAGAACATCGAACGAGACCGCGCCAATGCACAGCGCGACGCCGCCAATGCCCAGCGCGAAGCAGAGCGCGACCGGCTGCAGGCGCAGATGATAGAACAATTGATTGCCAGGGCGACACCCCCTCTCTCCGCACGGAGCTCCCGGAGATCATCACGACAAGGGTCTAGGGCACCTTCCCCTACCCGACAAAGCGACCCGGGACCCGGCCAACAGGAGGAACCTGTCTACGTCTCCGACCCCCCTCCCCGACCGGTCCATACGAGACCCAGCCACCGGGAAGAACCGGCCTACGTCGCCGAGAGACTGACTAGAAGACTCCAGGACCTAGAAGAGGAAGAGGAAGAGGAGGAATGTCAAGCCCACCAGCAGCAACATACTCTGGACCAGGAGGCCCAGTACAGCCCCGACTTCAGCCCCGAGTCACTGCACTACAAACCCCCGACTCAACTCACGGGTGAGTTTGACGTACAGTCAGCACCGAGGAACAGCACCTGGGGACCCGGCCTCTGGTACCCACCAAGTACTAACCCACGACCACACGTACGGGGAGACTCGCCCAGGAGGCCTCTTCCCCTACGCTCACCAATGTGCCAGCCATCCATGGCATCGTACCTTGGCACACCGACGTTCCCAGACTTTACGCGCGAGGACAGAGCACAGTACACGGAATTACGCATGTGTTTGGAGACTATGATGTCCGACGTCCCCGACGAGTCGTACAAATATGCCATCCTCCTCAAGCATCTCAAGGTGCCCAGAGCGCATAACATAGCGCTGGCATATTCCAACTCAAGCACCCCATACTCCGCGGCTCTAGTGGCCCTCGACCAGCGTTATGGACGCATATGGGATTACGTGATCCAAGAAATACGGGATATCGACCGCCTCCCCCCAGCCAAAGACAATAGAGCACTGAATGACCTCTCTATCAAGGTACAATCCCTAGTAGGGATGCTGGGGTCCCAAAAGGAGAAGGGGAGATATGAACTGTATGCAAATTCTAATGTGGAGCGAATACTGGAGAAGCTCCCTCCAGCCCGCCAAGAGCGTTTTCGGCGGCAGAGAGACCACCGTGATCCCGACGGCCCCGAGCCATCCCTCCTAGACCTGGCCGCTTTCCTCGCAAGGGAAGTTAGCAGCCTACGACTGGACACATTCGTGTGGAGTGGATCTAGCCCAAGAGATGGACCTCGGAGGTCCAACGATAACCGCCGGTCAGTGACCGTTATGCACCAGGCCGAGTCAGTGCCGCAGCACAAGAACCACAGCACCCCCCCGACCAAGGGGAAGTGGAAGATTGTATGCCAGTACTGTGAAAAGGAACATTGGCTGTCTCAATGTGACACTTTCAAGAAGCTGACCGCTGACGAGGTGAGTCAGTGGATCAAAGCCAACCGCTGCTGCTTCCGCTGCGCGCGCAGCCATATGGCAGCTGAGTGCCGTTTAAAGAAGAAATGCAGCAAGTGCGACGGCGCCCACTTGGAGGTCCTACACGACAGCAACAAGAAGAAACCCGTACCCCCAAGCAGCTCGAGAGTGAACGTCATGTACATAGACCCTGCGAAGAGCGGGAGCTCCCGAGTGCTCTTGAAGGTGGTCCGAGTGATATTAAGCTACGAGGACAAGGTCATGGACACTTACACCGTCCTAGACGATGGGTCAGAAAAGACTCTCCTCCTCGCATCCGCCACAGCCCGGCTGGGTCTGCGGGGGAGCGAAGAAACAATGACAATCCGTACCATTAGAAGAGACCTGAAGACCATAAAGGGTGAAAAGGTCTCCTTCACGATAGCAGCGGTCGGGCAGCCCGAGAAGCAGTATAGCATCACTAACGCCTTCACCAGCCACGACATAGGCCTGTCACAGTACACCTACCCCATCCCAAAGCTGATGGAAAAATACGTGCAACTACGTCAACTACCTATACCGCTCATCGACGACGCCACCCCGACCCTGCTCATAGGATCCGACCACACACACCTCATCGTCCCAACGGACCGGGTCCACATCGGGCCCAGAGGCTGTCCAGCAGCGGTCGAGACCCGCCTGGGTTGGACACTACAAGGCCCCCTCTCCGGGTCTTCCAACCGACCGACAGCCACTCGCTGCCTCCACTCAAGGATAAACGAAGAAGACACCACCCTCTTACAGCACGTCGAGAGGCTATGGACATTAGACGCGATGCCCTTTAAGAATGAAAAGAAACTCGTTCGCTCAAAGGAAGACACTTATGCCATAACCCTCCTCGAGCAGAGGACAAAGAGAGTCGAGGTCAATGGAGTGATGAGATACGCAACTCCACTCTTGAGGCGAGAGGGTATGCCCACCCTCCACGCCTCAAAAGAAAAGACAGAGCGATATCTACTGAACACCGAGCGGCGTCTAGCCAAAGACCCCACTCAAGCCACTGTGTACCGCGCTGAGATCGACAAGCTGATCACAGCGGGACACATAAAGAAAATTGACATTCAAGAGGCCGACCAGACGATCGAATCATGGTACGTGCCCCACCACAAGGTCCACCACAACGGCAAGGATCGCATTGTATTCAACTGCAGCTACCAGATCGGACTACAGAATCTGAATAAAGAACTCTTGCCCGGCCCAACACTCGGCCCCTCTCTACTCGGCGTACTACTACGTTTCCGCCAAGACAAGGTGGCCATCAGCGGCGACATCAAAGGGATGTTCCTGCAGGTGCGACTAGTAGAGGAGGACAAGCCCTTGCTGCGATTCCTATGGAGAGAGAGGATCAAAGATGAGCAACCATCCATCTACCAATGGGAGGTCCTCCCCTTCGGAACCACATGCAGCCCATGCTGTGCTACGTTCGCACTGCAAAAACATGTGACAGAAGACCCTGAAGCTGACGAGGAGGTCAGACAAAGTGTAGAGAGGAGTTTCTACGTGGACAACTGTCTGCAAAGCGTCTTGACGCCAGAAGAAGCCGAAGCCCTCCTACTCAAGCTCCGCGCCTCACTGATCAAAGGCGGCTTTGATCTCCGGCAGTGGGCCAGCAGTGACCCTCAAGTACTTCGCAGCCTCTCCCCAGAGACAAAGGCAGCAAGCAGCGAGACCTGGATGGCGACCATCCCAGGTGAAGCACAGGAAATGACATTAGGCCTAGTCTGGCGCTTCAAAACAGACTCGCTCCATTACAAATACACACCCCTGACCACGGAGCAGGGAAGGTCGACCCCTCTACCAACCACCAGACGGAGCGTATACAGAACACTCGCAAGGCAATACGACCCGCTGGGGTGTATCCTACCTTACACCACCCGGGCGAAAATGATTGTACGAGAGCTGTGGGACAAGGAACAGGGCTGGGACGACCCCATACCCGACCACCTCGCTTCCACCTGGAGAGAGTGGGAGAGAGAACTCAGCTCGCTCCAAAATGTGAACATACGCCGAAGCTACTTCCCACCCACAGTGCGGCTGGAGACGTGCCAGATGGACCTGCACGTCTTCAGCAACGCCTCAGAAGTGGCCTACGGCTCGGTGGCTTACTTGCAGGCCCGAGAGGAGGGAGGAGAAATACACACAGCCTTCATCCTGGCTCGCTCAAGGATAGCCCCCCGCAAGCAACAATCGATCCCGCGTCTAGAGCTCTGCGCAGCTCTGGTAGGAGCGCAACTCGCCACGTTAATCCAACGTGAACTCACCATCCCGGTGCTAAGAACAATCTTGTGGTCAGACTCCATGACCGTACTCACATGGATCCAGTCCGATTCTTGTAGATACAAGGTCTTTGTGGGAGTCAGAATCACAGAGATCCAAGACCTAGTAGGATCAACGTGCTGGAGGTACGTGGACACGAAACAGAACCCAGCAGATGTCATCACACGGGGGATGTCCCTAGATGACCTCACACGTCACAATATCTACAGTGACGGTCCTGAGTTCCTCAAGCTCCCGGAAGAAGAGTGGCCTAACCCCACCCCTCGGGAGGCTAGTCAAGAGGAGGCAGAGATCAAGAAATCTATGTTCTGTGGGTTGACGCACACCCCAGTCCCCACTGACCCTAACATAGACGACTGCCTCACCTTTGAGAGTGCGCAGCTAAAGACATTCCTGTGGCACCACCCTGAGGTTCCCCCCACTACCGACATTAACGCAGCTAACTACGAAGAGGCAGAACTCCTTCTGCTACAGCGAGCCCAAAGAGACTCGTTCCCCGACGAGCTAGACTGCCTGCAGGGAACAAAGCCAGTCCCGTCAGACAGCAGACTGCTCCACTTGGCCCCCGAGCGCGACACCCATGGCCTCATCAGGGTGGGTGGTCGTCTGAGACGGGCCCCGGACTTAACGGATGACGTCAAGTTTCCTATAGTCCTCAACAGCCGACACAAGGTCACTGAGCTCATCATAAAGAAATACGACGAGGATGTGCACCATGCTGGGGCAGAGAGAGTCTTCGCTGAGATCCGACGTCGCTATTGGATACTGCAAGGAAGAGAAGCAGTACGACGCTTCCAGCGGACCTGTCTAGACTGTCGCAAATGGCGAGCACAGCCCAGTATACCCATGATGGCAGACCTGCCTCCCTGTCGCCTCCGACTCGGCGATAAGCCCTTTCACTCCACTGGCGTGGACTGCTTCGGCCCGCACTACGTGAAGAAAGGAAGAGGGACGGAGAAGAGGTGGGGCATTGTATTCAAGTGCATGACCACCCGAGCAATACACATAGAACTCCTTCCGACCATGAGTACGGACTAATTCCTCATGGCCTTCCGGAGATTCACAGCGCGAAGAGGAAAACCGTCTACGTTGTTGTCTGATCACGGGACAAACTTCAAAGGCGGAGAAAGAGAGCTGAGAGAGAGCTTCCAAGCCATGGGTCCAGAACTTAAGACCCACCTCGCTCCTTCTCAGATCAACTTCCAGTTTAACCCCCCGAACGCCCCTCACTTCGGGGGAACCTGGGAAAGAGAAGTACGTTCCATAAAGACAGCTCTGTACGCCGTGCTTGGGGCCCAGACCGTGGCTGAAGAAGTCCTCGCGACAGTCCTCACGGAGATCGAGGGAGTATTGAACTCAAAGCCCCTCGGTTACGTCTCAAGTGATGTAGCAGATGTCGACCCAGTCACCCCCAACACACTCTTGATGGGGCGGCTGGACCCCGCGCTTCCACAGACGGTGTACAGACCCGAAGAAGCGAACGGCCGAAGAATGTGGAGGTACAGTCAAGTATTGGCTGACAAGTTTTGGAACAGTTTCCTCCTCCACTACCTACCGTCTCTCCAAACCCGCCAGAAATGGGTAAAGGATAGAGACAACTTACAAGTGGGCACAGTCGTTATGATCATAGACCAGTCACTACCCCGAGCTATGTGGCCGGCCGGCCGCGTAAGCAAAGTGATCACTGGTGCCGACGGAAAGGTCAGAGCGGCAGAAGTTATTGTCCAGGGGCGGACCTACACCCGACCCGTGGCGAGGCTGATAGAATTGCCGAGGCTCCCTGACTCCCCTGATGACGACCATGACCCACTGACTTTGTAGATTGCCCTACTCCCCACAACAGACATTGAGCAGTTGACTGGACTATTAATCTGTCTTCCTTTTAACTAATTAGGTGCGGACTAATTAGGAGGCGGCTGTTGTGAAGGGCCAGATTAAACTGAATATATATATGTATCGTTTGATATACTTTGTATATTATTTATATATATACACGGAATATTCCTTTACCTGCGTACAGACCAGAGTAATATTCGCTCTCCTATTGGACAGCGCCCCCAGGCGCCAACGCGCAAGCCCCCAACGGCAATTTCAAAGACAACTGCAGGCATGTCAGAACATGCCCAGAGTCTGCGTAGTAATACGAGACAAGGACTGAGGTTGGGACTAGATATTCACTTAAGTATAAATACGGCGCAGGTGTAAACGGCAGTACCTAACCTAAACCTTACCTAAACCTTACCTAAACCTTACCCACCTTCACCACGAGTCAACGTGCAGTGAAGTGAGCAACCTTGCGTCTAAATAGAGCATTGAGAACCGCGTGCGAATAGAATGTTAAAGTGTCAGAGTTTAATGAAGTAACGTTGAGTTCGACTTAATCTAATGTGAAGTCAATAGTCGATCATTTATTGTATATCGTGCGGCCACAGTTCTTCCGTGTGTAGCATTACCCATCGGTTCGTCGTGTCTTTAGCTAGTGCACTTATCCAGGCTGTGTGGCCTAAATACGTCGCCCACACCCGAGGAGTCCTAGGCGAGAACCGTTGGACATGTACACAGGAGAATCGGCGCCGGCGATTGCAGAACCATTCCTGGTTGGATTATATTGATTTGGGACGTGACTACCGGAGAAGAGCACCGTTGATTTCCACTATCGTTTGGGATTTAACCTCGTGAGGATTACCACTCAGGCCTGCCTCGTGGACGGGGCTGGCTAGCTGTCGTCAATGCTGTCGAGCATCTTGGATTACAACTATTGCTTTTGCTGCTGATCAAGGGAGTACAAGCACCGACTCCTGTACCTGGAGTCTCTTTATTCCCCATTGAATCAGACGGAGTACCCGAACATTCCTCTACCCTCCAGGCCTTACACCCGGAGGGAACCCATTGTCTCCAGTTGGTACCGGTGTTGCCCTATATAATTGCTACTATACAACAGGTGGCGTCAGCTTAGACCCATCATAGGATTCCTGCTATTCTTAGTGACTTATGCTCTTGACTGACTTTACGTATATTCTTCGCCATACAAGCGCAACCCTAATTCTCATTCTGTAACCTAACGTTGCCTAATAATAATAAATTACCCTCCAATAGTATTTCTGTGTCAATGCCTTGTTCTTGTGGGTGTTCACCATCTATATTTGATGTACTGTCTGGCCAGTAATTAAAGTACATAACTAGCAGTGGTTTAATCTATCACAATCTTTAATACAGTCAGGGTTTTGTAACCCCTCAGTTACATGGGGTGTCTCACCTTAATGTCAATGCGCCAAAAAATATTATGTTGGCGCATGAGTCCCCATCTCAGCCACAGGTTCTATTTCAGTTCATTGATCACCATGGTCTTAAAATTTGAATTATTCTCCTCCACAAGTTCTTAACGTGGCCTACTTTCCTACCCTAATGATGCTGGGTCATCTGTCATTAACATTTATGTGTTTTGAAGGCCGTAGAGCTCACTGTTGTGTGAAGCCAATGGCATCATATGAGAGGAATCCATACTAGATAGATACTAGAAGATGGTCCATGGTTCGATTCCCGCTTGGGGACCAGGTTTCCGCGTTGTCAGGTACCCAGGTCGGGTATCTCCCAGGCCTTTCTGTGTGGAGTTTGTATGTTATTGTTCGCCCCGTGCTCGCAAGGGTCCCCCCCCCCCCGATAAGAGAAACACAATGGAAAAACATGCACAACAGATAATAATAATAATAATGGATTGGATTTATATAGCGCTCTTCATGACACCCCAGTGACCCCAGAGCGCTTACAGAGTCCATTATTCGTTCATACACAGTCATACCGGTGGTGGTAAGCTACAATTGCAGCCAGAGCTGCCCTGAGGCAGACTCACGGAAGCGTGGCGAATAATCATCGCCTACGGCCCCTCCGACCACCACCAACATTCATTCACATGCATACACATTCATACGAGGCAAGTAGGTTAAGTGTCTTGCCCAAGGACACAACGGCAGTGGGATGGACACGGGCTTGAGCGGGATTCGAACCATCAACCCTTCGATCATTGGACGACCCGCTCTACACCTGAGCCACGCCGCCGTCGTCCCTGACGAAGACGGGCAGGAGCACTTGGATTGGTCCCCGGGCGCGGTACCTCGCCGACGCCATGTCTGCTCCCGGCTGCCCTTGGGGGGAAGGATGACGGGATGGGTCAAGCGCAGAGCTCAATCGCATCGGCGACCCTAAAATATCAGTGGATGTGTGTGTGTGTTCCTGTGTGTGTGTGCCGCCCATCACTGCATGTCGTTGCATGCCGAATAAAGACATCTGAGTCTTCTTTTTTTTCTCTTCTCTTTCTTTTCTTCTTTATTCTTTAGCATTATTATTATTATTTAAATTTTTCTTGTTTAACTGTGGATTGTGTTTCTTTTATAATGGTATAAATGATTATTTGTGTAAATAAGGTTATACGCCGACCATTAAGAAAATACATGTTAGTTTAGGAATAAGGGGCAGGTAATTATAAGATTTATTCTTCTTCCTGCTCCTTTTGTCCATGGAATGGCTATTTATGATTTTTTAATGAAGAAACTATGATTGTATTATTCCATGTGGCAAATAAAAACTCTGAACTGAACTGAACTGAAGTCCTGCATTATTATTATTATTATTATTATTATTATTATTATTATTATACCTACTGTAACATGTCATACAGTACTAGCTTACTGGTTATTAGTTTGAAGTAGGAGAACTACTGCCAACAGTCTTACTAGCCTGTACACAAGTCACTGACCAGCTCACGAGAGCAGCTTAAACTGTCCCAGCAGAGGAATGAAATATATATTCTGAACTGGGTTTTGTGTGTGTGTGTGTGTGTTTGTGTGTGTGTGTGTGTGTGTTTGTGTGTGTGTGTGTGTGTGTGTGTGTGTGTGTGTGTGTGTGTCCGACCTTTCCATTCATCCACACTGTGTTCCCTCTCGTCCAGCTGCTTGTCTGTGATCTTGGGTGGCGGCTGAGGAGAGAAATGGAGAAAGAGAGAATGAGAGCCGGCCAACCTACAGACCTTTAAAAAGCTAAGGTCAGGTAAACTGATAACTGACGGCGCGGACCACCGTGTGAACATCACTGACTGAACGGGCCAACTGTGTGAACAGTCAAGTGTTTGTTTATGTGCCGGGCATCTCCGTCTATCTTTCTGTCGAAATTTTCTTTGATATTTGTTGTTTTTTCACCACAAGCCCTCACCTCCACCTCCCTGGAAAACAACTACTGTACCCAGCGGACTGTCCTTGTTCAATGAAGTAGAGAAATCAGATAAAATGCACACAGGTGCAGCCTGTCACAGCTTTCTACTTCGACTTCTTAGAGAGCTGCACTGGCTTCCCATTGCCGCACAAATCCGCTTCAAGGTCCTTGACCTGCAGCGAGAGGAAACGCCTCCCGCCTACCTCCGGTGGATGGTGGAACGAACTTCCCACCCCAGTTAGGACAGCTGAAATGCGGCAAGATTTTTGCTGTCGACTAAAAACACACCTCTTCAAACAACTTGTGTTTACTATTATGTACCTTACTACTATGCTACTATTCTTATACTACTACCTATCATGCTAATATGTCTACTACTATGCACTCAGAGTGTAACACTCAAGTTCAACACTATTTGACGAACAATGCCACTGACCATTAGCTGCCAGAGTTGTACCCCTCCTGCTGACACAATTTGTAAATCACTCCTTATTAATGTCTTTAACTCATTGACGGCCAAAAACGTAATATCTCGTGTTTCGCCTCCAACACTTGAGCGCCAAAAACGTAATATCTAAATTTGAGATCCTTTGATCTTTTTCCTTTGATCCCCGTTCTATACGGTCAGCCAGAGCTCTCTAGGTCTCCCTGGCTCATCTGCCTACGTTGGAATTGCAATGGCGATCGAATCTCACCAGGTGGCAGTATCACCTACCTTCTGAACTGGAATAGCTTGGTGTGGATACACCTATTCTCTTTTTATTCTTTTTTGCAAGGAAGGGCCCCTCCTCCTCGGAGAGACTTTTTTTGCCTGAAGCATATTTCCCGTATACACAAGTATATATAGATAGATAGATAAATAGATAGATAGATAGATAGATAGATAGATAGATAGATAGATAGATAGATAGATAGATAGATAGATAGATAGATAGATAGAGAGATATTTATTGATAATGAACCATATATACAAGTATACATATAAGGCCCACCATTATCAAAAGGATAAAAACACAATAAAGCTTACAGCTTATTTCCATTGCGGTCCTTCAGATTTCTGTGAGTAAAATGTACTGGTGAGTGTATGCCTGGATGTGTGTAGGTGTGTAAGAGTATGAGTGCATGATACAACATGCACTTGTTAGAGCCTGTGGGTAAAGTGAGGGTGTGCCCACCACGCAGGGGGGAGGAACTATTTAGCGTGTAACAAACTACAGTGTGTAGAAATTAACTGATTAGTCAGTAATGGACTATGAACAATGCCTGTTAAATGAGCCATACTATTGTCTCCATAGCTATAATACAGAACACACGATGGGTCTGCAAACATCGCTAAAATGGTCAATAATGCTGGCGCCAGGCGGTACAGATGGGGAAAGTGGGTGGCGCTTAAAGAGTTAAGAAAGAAAGAGTACAGTTTGTAATGGTCTTACCGCCTCTACTTCCGCCGGGTCGTACCACACGTTAATATAGGGGTGTTGCAGAGCCTCGTCCACAGAGATGCGCTTGGAGGCATCGATCACCAGCATCTTGGACAAGAGATCCCTCGCTTGGCTCGCTAGACCGAGGAAAGAAAACAGATGAGCTTTCAAAGATCTTAAACGCTTTGAGCCTCAGACTGCATTTGAATTTAGTCTCACGCTTGAATCAAGGATCTCATTCACAGTATTATTACAACTAGAAAGTGATTATCATTCAAATACAACCTTGGACAATAAATGGTGGCGTTGTGCCATATTGTATGAAAAAACAAGTGATGAGAATACTACGAATAAACATACTAATACTCTTATCACGCAGAGACCCGTCAGAAAAGATAAGATATTAGTAGAAAGACATATAAGTATAGGCAATACAATTTGATCTGAATATAAAAATATGAGGAAAAAATAAACAGAGTAAACTATATAATTTACTTTGAATATAAAAAATATGAGAAAAATAAACAGTGTAAACAAAGGTGCAGATGAGGGTCTGTATGCCCTATCGCTCATATTATACGTTATAGGCAATAAATCGTTTGAATCTGAATGTATACTATGAGTAAGAGTAAAAGTAAACAGTATACACAAGGTACCCTAACTGGCATGCGTTGTAGTCCGTGCAGGTAGACGGCGTGTGGTTTAAGAAAGGGTGGGTTTTGAAGAATGAATTCTTTGTGGTACCTCGTCGTTCCAGTTACACACAAGACGCGGCGAAACAATGAAGTACCTTTGAGTTTGTTGTGTTCTGAGTCGGCGGGGAAGAGCACGTCGGGGAAGAGCTTCTCGAAGGTGTAGCCGGCGTAGCGAGGCCTGTTCTCCACGTACGTTCTGACCGACTGGTTCAGCTTCAGGAGGAACTCCTGGGACGGAGTCCCCAGCTGCTCAATCACCTTGTTCCACTGGTCGATATCTGAGCAGCGCCACGGTTAAGGGAAAGGACCTAACAAACACTCACACACTGGTACTCTCTCTCTCTCACTCACTCACTCACTCACTCACTCACTCACTCACTCACTCACTCACTCACTCACTCACTCACTCACTCACTCACTCACTCACACAGACTGGTGTACTCACTCTCTCTCTTTCTTTCTTTTTTTCTCTCTCTCTCTCTCTCTTTCTCTCTCTCTCTCTCTCTCTCTCACACACACACACAGACTGGTGTTCTCTCTCTCTCTCTCTCTCTCGCTCTCTCTCTCTCTCACACACACACAAACTAGATGTAGGTACTAAAGCATACATTAGCACCTGTATGTACGCGGACATGCACGCACACACACACACACACACACACACACACACACACACACACACACACACACACATACACGGACATGCACACACACACACACACACACACACACCTACACACACACACACACACACACACACACACACACACACACACACACACACACACACACACACACACACACACACATATTCTCTCACTCTTTCTCTCCCTCTCTCTCTTTATATACACAACACCTGTATCACCTCTACAAATGCTGCATCTATGTATGATGTTCTCAAGTAAAGGGCAGTCAATACATATTATTATTCTGGCTTCTAAGCGGAGTACACAAAAGAGTAGGGGTCGGGGGGGTCGTGTGGAAATGGCAGGGTGATGCTGAGACAGGGTTCCCACCCATATCTATATCCTCATCAAACTGTGAATGTGAATACCTCTGGATTTGAAATCAGGCCTCCCACGTGGGAACCAAAACACCCTTGGCAGACCAGTAAGTGATTGGCTTCCCAAGCAGCAGACCCAGGTTCGAATCCAAGTGTGTTACAACTAGGGCTGTACCGAATAGTTCGAAGCTTGGAAGCTTCGTTCATAACGTTGACATTCTAATTCCAAATCAACATTCGAATAATATATACATCTATTTTTTAAACCTTAAAAAAAATTATTGTGTCTATTCATTCTGTTTAAACCAATGGGGTTTTTCTTCACATTTGCAGATAAAGATTAGGCTACACTAATATTATAGTATTATAGTATATGACTCGTCATAAAAATAAAAATAAAACATTTATCATAAATGATGTAGCCTACTGTATCAAGACGTCACCATCACTTTTGTACCAACTGTGCCCTTATTGGATTATTTACTGTATGTTGACGAAACTGATGAGTTATATTCATTAAATTAAAGAAAGTTGATTTAATAAAAAGAATACACATTTTATCTGATTAATCACTTTATACAAATTGAGGATTTAGTTTGAGGATATAAAAAAAATAGTGCTGTCAGGCGATAATTTTTTTTTATCTAATTAATTACAGGATTTGTAATTAATTAATCTAATTAATCGCATTTTAATCACATAACCATTTTATTTTAGGCCTGATATTTTATATTCTATAATCATATTTCAAATTGCATGTGTCCGGATGGCAGAATTCAGTACTGTATCTACAAAATCTTCTGTTTAATCATCTTCCCTTTATTCATTTGCTTAGATTTGTCAGGTCTGGTCAATTTGAGCATGGTGTTATTCACAGTAAAATAAAATAAAAAATAAAATAATTGAATTGATATTCTCATTTGGTTCATTACAATTTACTCAAGCCTAGTAACAGACACAGTATTTCTGACACTGGGAATACATTGCCTGAGATCCATAGATTCAGATACCAAGAACATGCAAATGGACCATTTAAAAAAAAGAATCTGAAAATGTTTATTCTACCTTTTAATGGAATGAATGAGATTAAACAAAATTCATAATAATAATTTTTTATTAGAGTTAATTTTCATAACGCGATCATTTGCTGTGTAATTAATTAATCTAATTAACGCGATAAACTGACAGCCCTAAAGAATTTATATATATATGACGACAGACATTCAAAGCTTCATTCGAATACTTCAATAGAAGCTTCGAATGTAAGAAAAAAATAAATAAAAAATGTGATTCAGTACAGCCCTAGTTACAACTAATGTAGCTGTGCTATTTCCAAACAATTTCCAATGCATCAGTGGGTCAGTTTGGAAGGGCACTGGTACTGAGGGAGTCTAAAGGTCTGAAGATCTATAAAAAAGTAAATTTCTGTAGATTTATGTACCCCTTTTGTAATGTAAATGATGCATCTTGTGTTGTATCTTTATTAGTATTGTATTTACATTACTTTTGTACTTTGTATTGTGCAGCACTTTGATCAACCTCGGCTGTTTTAAAATGTGCTATATAAATAAATCTGACCTTGACTTCGGAGAGAGGATATGCAGATTTCACTTTAAAAAGCTCATGACGTTTCGTTCATTTTTGACATTTATGTGACTGGAAATCTACTCTTTAAACATTTTCCAAGACATGTGGGGGAACCCTGAGATAACTCTAGTAATGGATCAAAGAAAGACTAAGATGGGGTGGTGGTGGTTGGTCTCGGTACACAGGATGAAGTGATGACATAGTTGGTAACCTCACGTAGCCAAAGGTCAGGAGAGGTTGTCAGTCAGTTAGAAATGGGCGACATCATCTAAAGCTAGACCAATCCAATTCTGTTTGGTTAAACTAGAAACACCTCTTCTTGGGGTGTGTGTACGGAACTAGAATCCAATCAAACTGTGACCAATCTTCCATTGGCCCCCGGTATCAATCTATCCAGAACTTTTGGGGCGAGCGCCAAGAACGATATGTGACAAGGAGGACGGGACCCAGTCTCATCGTTTCTCACGGAAAAACAACTCCAGCACCGGGGGACAACATTAACAAACACTATCCGTCTCCCGGTGGTAAAAGAGGAAGCCCTTTTTGAAGGGTTTTACAGCGAGGCCGACTCCTCTAGAAGACGACCCGTGTGAGGTCTGAACACAGCCATCGGCCCGGCGGCAGCAGCAGCAGCAGGGGGGAAGGATACGATCAGAACCTGGGAACAACACACTTCCCCGGATCATCTCAGCCACTATGCAGCCCACTGACCACACATCCACTGGAGACAGGATGAGATGACAGGGAGGTGATGCATGCAAAACACAATGACGAGGAAGAAAATTAAAACACAAAAGTGAGAGAAATTAAAGGTGAATGATGGTGTGGTGGTGGTGGTGGTACTGGTGGTGGTGTGGTGGTAGTGGTGGTGTGTACTAAACTGAAGATGGTAGTACTGTATGCAAGAGCAGGCCAGTCTTTGTTATGAGAAACACAAGTGGGAAGATTCTCCAGTCTCTCGAGGAACTGAAGAGAAACAGTGGCTGCGTTTACATCCACACAAGGATCCCGTTAATATCCCAGTTGGTGTCATGTAATTGTACCCTGGTTAGGTTACAGTAACTTGGTCGATATTATCAGCGAAATATTGAGGCATGTATGCAAGGTATCCCATTTAGTGTTGGGTGTTTGTGGTCTGGATAACATCAATTTATTGGTGATATTCCATTCATAAATGCGAGATATTCACTCACCTTAACACATTCGGGACGGGCCATGTATATATCCGTGTTTCGAATCCATGCGTCGTGGACAGAAGCACGGATATATCCGTGGGAAGTTGTTATTGCTTTTATTCCATTTTAATAACCTATTCAAGGTCGCCGAGCGGCACTGCAGATTTACCCTACTCTATGAATTCGAGAAGGTGCAATACCGGCCAGATCCTCTTAGGGGCGCTATCGCGATAATGCAGTGTGCCCTGTGGCTGAACGGATCAGTCTTTTTTTTTTTTACTTTCAATGGAGATTTCAGTTAGCAGGATTCTAGATGTGTAGCCTGTAGCTTGGATTACGTTTTGGATCGCAGATTTCACCATGCAATAAGGGGATTTATCATCAGCCAATGGTAGGGATGCCCCCCGGACCCCGGTTTTGAACGGGAACCGGTACTATATTAGAAAATACCGGAGTATTTATAAGCTCCGACGTCCTCGGTACTGCTATCGATACTCTAGAGAAATTATTATTATTATTATTATTTAAAAGTTGCGAACGATCCTCTCTCTGTCTCTGCACGAGAAGCGAGCCGCAGCCAGCGAGTCAATTATTACACACACTCCTCGCGAGTCGCTCGCTAGTGCTACACATAGACATACGGGTACTACATACGGGTACTCCTTAATGAAAGTGCTGTCCCCGACGCCCCGTGCTATAGCGCGCTGCACACAGACAGCAGCTCTGCATGCACTGAGTCGTGATCATGGCGGATAGAGCGAAGCGTTCTAAAGTATGGATATACTTTAACAAGGGTCAATGCCGACAATGCACGTTGCCACAAGTGCAACAAAACATTTGCCAGTAAGGGTGGCAATACGAGCAACCTATCAAAACATTTGTTGGCAAAACATGATATTAGCGTGCAGAAATGCGCCGTATTCGACTGCCTTGCGCGCAGTGGTCCATCTGCATCCACATCCACTGCAGCCGGTAAGGGTAAGCCAAGATACGGAGTTTCCTAGGCTAATAACGAATTATTACAAATAGGCTAATAAACAAAATAATTGTTTAGCTACAAATACTACAATCTAAAAACGTTTTATAGATCGTCAAGCTGAGGCGTCAGCCACCAATGTGTCCCAGGCCAGTGAGCCCAGGGCCACCACACATCCTCCCTCTACCTCCCTCCACCACCCAAAGTCCTTTCTCCCTAGCAGCTAGAGGAAGGATGACAGAGGATAGGGTGAACGAGTGTCACAGTTCTGTTAGCCTTTTGCATTTGTTGTTTATTATAAAAAGTCTATAATTCAGAGTCAGACACATTTAAAACATTGTTGCTGCTGTTGCTGAAGAAATTATATTCATTTATTATATTTATTTATAAAGTTATATAAAAGAACATTGCTGCTGCTGTTGCTGAAGAAATTATATTTATTTATAATACTTATTTATAAAGTATTAAGTTGTATAAATAATAAAGCAATGTCGATTCTGTTCTTAATTAATTGTCTTTTTTTCTTGCAAAAAAAATTATCAAAAAGAACCGATAAGAGTATCGATAAAGTACCGAACCGTTAAGCAGTATCGATAAGAGTAGTAGTATCGATAAAATCCTAACGATACCCATCCCTAGCCAATGGACATATCGATCTACCAGATAGCGATCGATAACGGGGAAATGCTCGGGGACATCCCACCGGACCACGGTAAGATCTTTTTCACGTAAAGTACATCCCGATCGGGCCTTGTTTTGATAGCCATTCAGGCGTTCGGCCTATGAGGCTAATGAGGCTAACGCGGTTATTGGTAATCGATAATCAGAAACGACGTCCCCCTTTCATGCATACATGCGTGAGGATCGTACCAATCATATGCAGTTTGAGTTTTAACTGGAGCGTATCTATAACCGAAATGCCATTGGATTTAACGTTATTAGCTATTAGCTAATATCTGTATCTCGGCTTCCAGGAAATATACTAGACCAAATCCGGTATACCGCTTATATTCACGGCGCTATAAAATGAGAACCTATTGATGATTTTTTTCCTTTAAGCCATTTTGAAGAGACGGTTTATGGACTCAATTGACAATGAGAATGGACAGATAGCAATACTATAAAGTATAGATTTAGCTGTACAAACAGCCCCACGTCTGTTTACATTTCCCGGTCCTCTTGAGAATAATTAGACTCATCCCAGTGGCCGCGATTGTGTTAACTGGGTGTAGGAATACACACTAAATAACTGTGAGAAAATCTTAACATGCACCTTAGACATAGGAATATTATACCAGTCTCCTTTAGTTAATAAGAATCACCCAAAGCCAGGCACAGCATGTCATGCCGAGAACTCATCACTAAAGTAAAGTATAAGTGCCAAACACAAGTGCCTTTTGGACAACAACAACGTCAACAACAACAACATGTTAAAGAAGCACTTGGAAAGACGCAAGGATACAGTCCCTTCCAGGGAAGAGGATTTTATGGCGAACCATTTCTGCCAGTATACAGCCCACAGACCATATGTCCACTAGCAGAGTAGAACACAGTGAGGAGAGGAGAGGGGGGCAAATAGGAGAGGAGGGAAAAGAGGAGAGAAGAGGAGAGAGGAGAGGAGGTAAGAGGAAAGGAGAGGAGTTGATTGATTGAAAACTTTATTAACAGATTGCAGAATGGGTACAATAGGAGAGGAAGAGAGGAAGAGAGGAGGGATGCGCAGCAAAAGGGTTAGAAGGGGTTAGTTTGGAAATTCTTTTTTTTTTATACCAAAAACCAAATCCCGTTATCCATAGATGCAACATGCTGTTTTGAGTAACCATGCACTGCAAGTCTCTGGTTAGTGCTCTGTCCGCACAGATGGACATTAAGCAAGGTTTACTATGGAGAAACATTAGTGTTCATGAAAATCTATTTTGTGTGTAGTAATAACAATGACTACGGAGAACCTTGTTTTTATAATAAATCTACTGTGTCTAAGTAAACCGACTTGATGGCGTTACAGACAGGTAGATACTGACCGTTGGCCTGGTAGCCCATGCCGAGGATGACCTCCGGTGCTCTGTAGTAGCGCGTCACCACGTACGGTGTCATCAGAAGGCCCGTGGCAGCAGTCCGGGCCAAACCGAAGTCCAGTATCTTCAGCGTACAGTCAGACTTCACAACAATATTACTGGGCTTCAGGTCCTGCAGAGGAAGACAGATAAGTAGTAGGGATGAGTTCGAATTTTCGAATAGTTGTGCCAGTCTCCACATTCGATTTTCATGTCAGAGTCGAAAAATATATATATATAATTATTATTATAATTATTTTTTTTTGTGAAGCAAAATAAATAAATTTAGAATTTTCCAATATTCGGTCTTAAGAACAGTAGACTATTCTAAAATGATTTTGGTCAGTCATGCACATCCCTAATAAGTAGTATGTATGTATATTGTTATTTCATTAGTTAACAGCAGCAACTTAAACGTGTTCCATACATAGTTTTGTGGCGGCCCATTACCAGACGGACCCGCCACAAATAGGCTACATTCTTTAGTGCTCAATTCTGATTCTCAGATCAGATTTTTTTTGTTTGGATGTTCATTCTTTTTTCTTTTAAACGTGGCCAATATCAGATTCCAGTGTGAACTGGCGACGCTCCTGAACTGACCCGCACGTGCAAATGAACAATAACAATGATGGATGTAAACATGGAGGACACTGAAGTCACAGTTTATGGTTTAATTTATACGTTTATGTGCAGTGGAGGCCAGCTAATTAAAACAAATCAGACCTGAATCTTATTTAGCACCACATTATGAAAGTGGCCCAAATCTGAATTTTAAAGATCAGATTCCATGTGATTCGGCCCACATTCGCCTGCAGTCTGAACTACAGAATGAACTACAGAATGAATGAATGAATGAATGAATGAATGAATGAATGAATGAATGAATGAATGAATGAATGAATGAATGAATGAATGAATGAATGAATGAATGAATGAATGAATGAAAACTTTATTTAACAGATTGCAGAATGGGTACAATACAGTACGGCTCAATACAAACAATTGTTAAGGGGATGCAGACCAGAGAAAGACTTTCGTCTTGTTTACATCAGGGTCCCCCATTTTCAATTCATAGTGTGACTGTATTGTACCCATTCTGCAATCTGTTAATAAAGTTTTCAATCAATCACAATAACAACAAATCTGGATTCGTTGCACCTAACGCTGCTCCGCACCCACTGCAGGATCATTCAATTGAATATTTTCTTGCCGGACATTGAAATAAAAAGTGTTTGTTGTCCATCTTTTGAATGGATTAATAAATGCTCCTTCTTGTTTAGCGATTGAAAGGCACAATCAAACAAAAAAGTTATATCTTCCACAAACTATGGGATTCATTTCTTACATTCTTGGAATGGAAACCTGATCACCTAACTTCTTAAATGTTCACCAACTGTGACTGTAGATTTCTTTTTAGATTTTTCAACTTTTTTCCAGTTGATATACAGGCATGTATGTGAGCATGTATGTAAGCATGCCTGCGACAGTGGCTCAGGAGGTAGACCGGTTGTCAGAAGGTAATCGGAAGGTTTCTGGTTCGATTCCCACTCCTCCTGGCAGCGTGTCGAGGTGTCCTTGAGCAAGACACTTAACCCCTAATTGCTCCTGATGAGCAGGTCGGCACCTTGCATGGTCGCCTCCGCCGTCAATGTGAGTGAATGGGTGAATGTGAGGCATGAGTTGTAAAGCGCTTTGGATAAAAGCTGCTATATAAATTCAGTCCATTTACCATTAATGCATGTGGATATATATGTATATAAGTAATGTATTTTAGTGGGCAAGGCGCTCGCCACGAAATCTGGAGAGCCTCCCACGCGTTACTCCTCACCACTGAGAGATCGAGCTGCGCAGGTGAAAAGATGCGACTGCTGTTACCTCAAGTACCGGAGGGGACTTGTGCTATGTATGACTTAGTCCACATTGCAGCCGGCTTGTGGGAGGCAAGAAACAGCGTTCGTGACAGGGGAGGGTTGAATTGGATGATACGAAATTGGGATGGGAGGAAATATAGAAAATGGGAGAAAAAGTGGATAAAAAAAAATAAGTAATGTATTTTAATTATTATTATCATTTTGTAAATGATCAATATTGCTTGATAAACATCAATGGCTCAGAGCTGATGGGTGAGAGGGAGACTGGAATTATATAACCGATTCATTTTGAAAGGTATTACTCATCTTCAAAATCAATAAAGATATGTGATACAAAGAAATGGAATATTTCACATCCATCAATACCACTTCCAGGCTGCGGTGGCCTAAAGGTTTGACAAGCGCGCTTGTGACAGTCTGAATGATGGTAAATGGTCTGCATTTATATAGCAGCTTTTATCCAAAGCGCTTTACAACTTATACCTCACATTCACCCATTCACTCACACATTCACACACCGACGGCGGAGGCAACCAAGCAATCTGCCAACCAGTTATGGGGTTAAGTGTCTTGCTCAAGGACACTTCGACACACTGCATTGGAGGAGCCGGAATCTTACCAGGAACCTTCCGATTACCAGACAACCGCTTTATCTCCTGAGCCCTGAGCTGAGAGGCAGGGCATTGCTGGAAAGAAAGGACACCTGCTCTGCAAAACTATTTTAGGTCAATAAAGGGAGGTGGGGAAAGGTCGGAGCCCGCCAATTACAGGGATTAATGAAGTACGCGCGAGAAGACTGTGTGATGGCGTATTTACAGCTTTGATGTGCGCGGATCCACCGGAGGATACCCTGCTAATGACAGCCCCTGCTGTGTCTCTTTAATGACCAGAGAGCCAGAACAAATTAAAGCCCCAATCCAAAGTTTTCTTTGATGATACGAATCATGAGTATTATCACATGTATGTGTTTACATTTGGATCACAGATTGGGAAAAATCAACAACACGTCGACGGGGTAACTAACAGACACTCCTCAGTCCTGTATACCGTTGTAAGGCATTAGAAGCTGTCCTGCCAAATTCAGCGTGTATTTCAATCATCCAGATATTCCGGTGGGTTTTCCAAGTAGCCGACATTTCCCAGACTATTTATAGTCGTTATTCCAGTGCTGTCTGCACCGTGAACATAATGTTATTATCAACACTGACAAAACTCTATCCGATACACTGCGCGGTGGGGTTAGAGCAGTATGTATGCGACTGTATAATAATAATAATAATAATGCAGGACCTCTTTAGGGGGTCTTTAATCGGCATGCAACGAACTGGACATGCAATTGGAGCGGCACACACACACACAGGATACACACACACACACACATGCATTGTCTTTTTCTCAGTCGCCGATGCGATAGAGCAGGGGTGCCCAACCTTTTTTGAACCAAGATCTACTTTTTTATTTACCACCTAGCCCGAGAGCTACCAGCCAAAATTGTATATTGTAAGCCGTCATTTGAGGCTTTATAAAAGCAGCATAATGAACACAAATCCTGTGCCGAGTCCGACCTCATCTTAAATAACAAACAGCATTGCTTGTTGTAGTTAACAAGGAGAGGAAGAGTTGATTTAGCAAAGAAAAAAGAAAAAAATCTTTTTTTTTATAATCAAATTTTATTAATCAAGATCTACTTGAAATCAGCCCGCAATCTACCTGTCGATCGCGATCGACTGGTTGGGCACCACTACGATAGAGTCTCTGCGCTTAACCCATCCCGTCATCCTTCCCCCCATGGGCAGCCGGGAGCAGATAGGGCGTCAATGTGAGCCGCGCCCCGGGGACCAATCCATGTGCTCCTGTCCGTCTTCGTCAAGGACGCCACAGCGTTAGCGATCTGTTGTTGTGCATGTTTTTCCATTGGGTTTATCTTATCAGGGGGAATCCCTTGCGAGCACGGGGAGAACATGCAAACTCCACACAGAAAGGCCTGGGAGATACCCCACCTGGGTACCTGGCATCATGGAAACCTGGTCCCCAAGCGGGAATCGAACCCTGGACCTTCTTGCTGTGAGGCGACAGTGTTAACCACTACACCACCGTGCCGCTAATATGCCGACTGTGCCCTAATGGAAGGTACATTTCTTACCCTGCCAAACCAATAATTTTTTAGATTCCAAACTAAACATACTGTATATATGGTGTTTAGCCGGTTAGCTCTGTGCACCTGGATGTGCCATGTATGTGTTGTACTGAGCCTTACCTGCTGTCTCACTCTCAAGAAAAATTTGACAAGATGAAAGTGTGACTGTGTTTTGCTGACGTTGATCTCTTAAGTCATTGAACGCCAACAAATTTTATTCTCGTTTTTCAAAGCCGCCAAAAACGTAAATACTTGTTTAAAATAAAAATAATTTTTTTATATTATTATTCTTTTTATTTTATTTTATTATTATTATCTTTTTTTCCCCTTCTTTTTTCGTTTTTCTCCCATCCCAATGTTAGTCGTTATGCCAATTCCCAATCCCCTTCCTGGTCGTTGCGCACTCTACCCCCTACCGTCGGTCTGGGAGGGCGGAGACTATCACATGCTTCCTCCGACACATGTGTACCCAGCCCACCGCTTCTTTTCACCTGGCAGCGCGGACTCTCACTGGGAGAGTGTAACGTGTGGAAGGTCACACTACCTCTCTTAGATCCTTCCCTTGCTGTGCAGGCGCCCTGACCGAACTGTAGGAGTCGCTGTTTACAACGACCAGGACCCACCCTCGCCGGGTTTCCCACCCGCTAACACTGCCAATTGTGTTAGTATGGACGGTCGGCCAACCCGGAAGCACCACAGCTGGATTCGATCCCACTGTCTCTGTGGTGGTAGACAGACGCTTAGTCCGCTGTGCTACCCGGCCGCACCGTATTATTATTATTCTAAACAGTCCGCCGGACCTTCTTGTGTGAGCTCTGTGTGAATTGGAATTTAAATGACAATCGAATCCCGATAGGTGGCAGTATCGCCTACCTTTTGAACTGGGCTAGTTTACTGTGGGGAAGGGGGTTGCTCACTCACTGCTGGCTACCACTAGCCTACAGACTGTCTATGGCGAGCAAACTATTGGAGATTATTATGAAGAGGACAAAACGATCACACTTGATAATGATAAGGTGCGTTTTCACCAGACTACATTGGACTCAGCACTTCTGGTAAATCATAAAAATACTAGTCAAACCGGCCGAGCATGTAACATCTGTTCACCGCTCCGCTGTAGTTGCCGACACTAGAGTTGAGAGCACTCCAGACTAGGGCCAACTAACGTTCGGCAATGGCGATCACCTAGACAAGCAAACTATTGGAGATTATTATGAATAGGACAAACGGTGACGATCCATCCATAGCATAAGGTGCGTTTTCAGCAGACTATGTTGGATTCTAGTATTTTCAAACAGGCTGTTTGGATGTAACGATAACGTTATCTGTTGGGCGCTGCCAGGGCTTACTAACGTTATTTATTGTTCTGACCCAAGACACTTTGGAGCAATAGTGGACAGGGTTTTGGTGGACCTGCTGACAAAGGTAACGTCTATTTTACCTAATCATAAAACATGCCTTTGTAATGATGCCAGAAAACGATTCCGTGAAGGGACCCATGGTTTGAGAATCATTCTACTATGGTCATGTTACCTTTGACCTGGAAATAATATAGGTGGCAGGCGAGCAACCCACATGAAATGCGCATATGCGCACAAAACACTCTCGTCATATCTCGCATTCCAGGAAATGGAACTGGATTATTTTTAAACTGGACGGTTTTTAGCATGGGATAGCGCAGGAACGAAGGTATGTAGAACTAACAGTTTTTTCCCTGTTGAGCCATACTATTGCCTCCATAGCTATAATATAGAATATACGATGGGTCTGCAAACATTAGGCCTGTCACGATAACACATTTTGCTGGGCGATTAATTGTCCCAGAAATTATTGCGATAAGTGATATTATTGCAGTTTTGAGAGAATTTCTTTTTTTTGAGAAATGTATTTCCCAAAGGTTTTCAATTAACCTTTTTATTTTTTTTACTAATATAATGATAATAGCATAATAATCCAAGGAAACCGTTTCAAAGTGCAATAAACCTTTATTTAACATTGGAAGACATTTTAAATATCCTAAATTACTACCTAACCAATCAGATCTGCGATATGAGGTAGCGTCACAAGCAGAGTAACCTCGTTCCCAGTTTTATCTCTGTGAGAGCATAAAACGAGCAGAGCAATGTGTGTGGACAAGAGGTGGGTTGCTAGGTTTACTGTAGGAAGGGGATTTTAGACCCATGTTTTTCTTTTTTGCTTCGAAAAGAGGGACATCCTCTCAATATGCAGGACGCGGGACATTAGGTCAAATGGCTGTGCAGTACAACCAAAAGTGGGACACCTGGTTACCCTAACTGTGGCTCGCGTTTGTTTACTGTGGCTCGCGGATTATGTGATGGGCAAGCTACTTGTAAAATGTAGTAAGCTACACTACCAGTTACTCTCGATTTAAATATAGCTCAACTACAGCAATAGCTATCGCCAGAGAAATGTTGCAAGCT
Organism: Notolepis coatsorum; assembly: GCF_963971535.1. Lineage (NCBI taxonomy): Eukaryota > Metazoa > Chordata > Actinopteri > Aulopiformes > Paralepididae > Notolepis > Notolepis coatsorum. The sequence continues at coordinate 51,254,832 of NC_140173.1, forward strand.
ACACTACAAGCAACATGGCAAAAATAGCTAGCTACATCGGCACTACTTTTTTTTTTATCAACTTCATGATCAAGTTTCCACCAAACAAATACTGTAGGCAGGCAAAAAATGCTCAGTTTGATTGTTTATTATAAAACAAACTGAAACTGGAAACAAGCCCTCTGTCTGGCTTTTTGTGTCATCCTTTTAACATGTACTTGTATTTATTATTATATATATATATATATATATATATATTTTTTTTTGGCGTTTTATTGCTTTATTGCTACTGGGCAGTCCAGTAGAGAGAGACAGAGGAGGAATGGGAGACAGAGTGGGGGGAAGACATTCGGCAAATAACGACGGGTTTGGGAATCGAACCCAGGTCGGCCATGTCGCGGCTGAGCGCGCTATGTGCTTCGCCACTGGGGCGCCCGTGTACTTGTATTATTAATGTACCTTGCGGTACCATGTACAAAAGGTTAACAAAGTATGAGGAAAAAACTGTGGAAACGTAATAAATAAAAGGCAGTGAAACAATAATCTAATAAACACCAAAATATATACTATCTCTATTGGAATGGAGACTTTTCAGCACAGGATAAACTAGGGATGGGCAAAAATAATCCAGATCGATTGATCACATGATGTACTCGAGTACTCGTGGAGGAGAACGCTGCACAAAATAAACGTCTTTTCCGGTGTTTTAGACTTTGCTCTTTTATTTTGAAACCCACCGACCGGAGCGGAAGTATTGTTGTTATTATCCTAGCAGAACCTATGAGCGGACAACTTGTCTCGTCCGGTTCTGTGTTTTTGAGCTAATGATAAAACAAATGTTGAGATTGTTGGTGAACAACTAACTTTAGGTTAGTTTTAACGTTAGCTACTAACGTTAGATGCAGCTACTACAGGCAATCAACGATGAGGAGGAAGCATCAAAGCCGTATATAATAGAATAGAACTACCCGTTATAATAAATTAATTCATGTTTAACTTGTCCCTGTGTCCAGTCCTTTGACTAGCCCCACCCGTTCATTGTAAACAATGATGCATGTAATTAATTAACGTTATTGTGTGTTGTAGCTATGTTATACATTGTATTTAGTTGGTTAGCTATTTAGCTAATGTTGATAGCATTGAATAGCATCAACGCTAGATCTTTCATCTTTATTTAGCAGTCCAGTTTCTCCGGGCAGTAGCGAGTAACTACTTGGGTCTAAAAATAGCTACACTACAAAGAACGCTACTTGGTTCAAAAGGAGCAACGCTGTTGAGAAATGTAGTTAAGCTATGTAGCGTTGCTACTGCCCAACATACGCATGGTGCTCACAGGAGCTCCCGTGCTGTACTCTAGTAACGCCAGCGGCCCGCCTCCCCACACGGAGAGTGACTGACAAGAGGTACTGGTTCCGCCTCATTAAAACAAACACGCAAATAGCAATTAATCACGCCTGTCAAAATCATTGCATTAATTTTAATTATCGGGCGATAAATTGATTTATTGCTTATCGCGACAGGCCTAGCAAACATTGTGAAAATGGTCAACAAACGCTGGCGCCAGGGAGTACAGATGGAAAAACAGCGTGGCAGTCAAAGAGTTAAAGTCCACAAGTACAAGGAGGCTTTCTCTTCATAGCAAGAAACAAAAAGCCAAACAGAACCAATCCTGATTTGGTGATGAGACTGCAAGCTTTCATTTCTACTAGGGATGGGAATAGATTTTGGAATATTCGAATAGTCATTCAATTATAAAAAATTATTGAATACTTTATGCGAATATCATTTTATCGTTAAATTTTAAAACATTTCCCTTGTTTGTTTTTACCGGAATCTACACTATGTAGTGTATTGAGAGGGGACCCTATTAACTGTTACACCGCTGAACAGCATGATGGGTACAGGTCGCAAGCTTCGCAGGTAGCATAACAGTCTGTTAACAGCTGGGAGAACAGAAGAGAAATAGAAGAAAGAGAGACTGGAGGTGTTACATGATGCAACGTTTTGTACGTTTGCCATGTTGTTTCACTAAGCTCACATATTTCAAGAATCAGCGATGTAACGTTCAGAATGAATGCTTTACGTTAACGCATTTATAATTGTATTGTAAATGTCATGATTAGCACTACACTCAGTAGTACTAATTTGTATATTTTGTACCCAGTTTAATCACCTGTACATTGTATATTGCTTTTGCACTTGACTGTTACATTTGCACTCTGGTTGGATGCCAAAATTATTTTAATTGTACTGTACTTATCCCATTGTGCTGTATAATGACGATACATTTTAATCGAATCTAAATTACTTCTAATGCGATAAATAATTGGACGTCATTATTATACCAAAATGACTGATTAGAATTAGGCCGATTCTTGTTTATACTGTGTCGGTGCCCACGCATCATTTCACAAGGCCTTTTACAGTCAGCACCGGGTGGTCTAAGAATAGACGAGACGGTGTTATGAATTGTGAAATTCATGGTTCATCATTTTATTGGATCTGTGATTCAGCGTTTCGTATGCAGGTGCCATCTGAGGGGAGGTGCCAGGCCATTGAACGGACTGTCCTTACACTCGCATGTCAAGTGCCAAGGCAGGTTTAACAGTGGGACACCGATCTGGCCTCAGTTCAGGACGTGAGTCCAAGTCAGTAAAGTATACCCACCTTTTCCCCCGGGTAAACAGACCACTGATCAGCCTAATTGTGCCTAAATATACCCATCACCGTGTACTATACCTCAACAGTGTACCCACATCCTCATTTAGCACAACATGCCGCTGGTTGGTCTAGATCTGGTCTAGATAGTCACTATTTCAAGAAGTAGGATTACCGAATTGGCCAGGCAAGTATTATTAAGTCTCGATGTCTCGAATAGTTTGTCAAGATTCGTCACAGCTGTTTGCTTCTCGTGGATGTCTTGTTGCCGTACCAACTGGTCTCTTGTTGTGAACACCCAACTGGGGAATCATACCAGTCAGTTGATGCCTACCCTGTGGATGATGCCAGCGGCATGGAGGTGCTTGATGCCACACAGCATCTGGTAGAGCAGGTAGGACAGCCTCTCATGGTCCAGTTCCATCTGAATCACCTGGCAGAGGTTGGCGTCCATCAGCTCCATCACCAAGTACCTGTTAGTGGCGGGAGGAAGAACCCATCCTTATAATAACCGTGATTTATTTTCTGGTTCTGCATCGATGTGCAACATTCAGTAATCAATTCTCTCTGTCCGGTTTGTAGGTTCTGAGTGTGTTATTGAGCAAGGCACTGGCATTACAGCTGGAACTGATCCCCCGCTCCTGATTGGTTAGGATGCAAGTCAAACACAGAGAATACTTTCCCCACGGGGATTAACAAAGTATAACAAAGCTTAACCTAAGATAAAAGTAAGTAAGTAAAATTCATTGTCTCTACAACAACAACAGAGGGTTTATTATGGAATGGTATCGAGACAGAAATTGACACGAATAAAGAATCGTTTGATAATCAAATCATAGCCCTGATAATCGGAATAGAATGGTGAAGTCCATGGTGCTTCTCACCCCTTGTACCTATGAGTTTAGAGACACATCATTGTTCACACACAAGTCTGTGTCTGTAAGTTATATCGATATGGAGCGAGGCTTTATATTAGGGCATACATGACATGTTTGACATTTCTCATCTATGAATGCATTGTGCTTGTGAAATAACATGGCCATAACACATTCGCAACAGATCCACAAGTCAGCAGTGTAGTCTGGGGGCATATAGACAAGCATAGACCTCTTTCTCTGGTCATTAACGGCACCTCATCATTCTAATTACAGTTGAAATACACAACAGTACGGTTCAAATACAAGCCGAAACTACATTTAGAGGCAGCATGAATGCCTGCAAAGTCAATAGAAAGATGTGAAGGGAGGTGAACAGAGGCAGCTTCACTCTGTGTCACGCGCCGTTCACTTGGGTTGACGATGTTTCAACTTGAGGCGTGACAGAGCAAACATAGGTATATCTTAAAGGAACACGCCAACATTTTGGGAAATTAGCTTATCGTCTTTTCAATGAATGGAAGCGGACAGTGACGGGTAGCCTCCCCGAAGGCTACCCAGCACTGTCCGCTTCCATTCATTGTGCTAAGCTAGGCTAACATGCAGCCAGATAGCTTTCTACTGAACGCACAGAGAGGAAACTGGTATCTATCTTCTTGTCTCTCTCTGGAGAAGACGGAGCTAATGCACTGTAGCCTATAGCTATTGAATAGGGTACATTTAAAAAACTGGCCCGTATTTTTGAATGTTCAACCAATGCTACCGCTGAAACCGAATGCATTGCTGTATCTCCATGTAAAACAATGTTTCTCTAAAACGTTCTGTAAGAAGGTCACATTGTGCCCGTCCTCCTCAGCGGCACATTATTCACTCAATTATGTGTCATGAATATGTTATGACACCGTTATCTCACAACCATAATGTATTCATAGACAAGCATTATGAATGCCTGGTTAATATAAAGGTTAGCAAATATCGTGTTGCTGATGACATTATGAATCTCACTATTAAAGTGTAAGTGCTCACACACAGACACACACACACACATACACATGCACACACACACGCACACAAACACACAGGGCGGGATCCACAAAGGGTTTGCGCAAAGCCGGTGCATATCGCTCTGAAACTCAGTTTGCTATCCACAGAGGACACGCAACGGGTGAAATGAGGTGGGAACTGCGTTCTGTCAGCATTGTGTTCGGTGCAATTGGCGCGTATTTAAATGAGGTAATAGGGCGGAACATGTCCCCTTTCTATGCAAATGAGCCTCGTCGAGAAATGCTCCGTATCCACAAAGGCCGGCACCAATTCCACCGACCAGTTAATGCTATGCAGTGTGCACCTACCGTCTTCACAAACATGGTGGTAAATAAGCGCAAATCCCTAAGCACTATAAAGAGGCATCATGCCAGCGTCACTGCCAGCGTCACAGACTCACAGGTAATCACGGCCGCAGGCATCGTAATGCCAGGCGTGGCCGTGAAAGAATATTTCGAAGGAGAATATCACTCTGGATGAAATCAAGGATGATATTGAGCCAGCCACCCAGAGATCCCATGCAATCGTATTTATTATTTAAATATTGTTATTTAACGTTGTCGTCTTTCCCAATGTTGTTGGCGTTATTGATTGATTTTGCATCATGATGCAACTTTTATTTGCTACTTGTTTTATTATGTATTCATTATATAAAGCACTTTGAACTGCAATCCGTGTATGAAAGGTGCTATATAAATACGTTTATTATTATTATCATTATTGACTGCACTCACGTTCCAATTGTACCACTGCACACTTATGCTCCAGAATAAACCTTTCATTTATAACGTGTCGTCGGGTCCATGAGGATTAGACGCTGGAAGCAGGCCAATGAAATGTTTATTCTGGAGTATATGATAATGCAGGTTCTATTATCCTAACTAAACATTAAATACAACTTGTTCACTCAAAATATTCATCAATTATAAAATATCTTCACTGGCACAGTGCCTAAATTTTCAAGAGGGGTGTGTTGTCACGGGAAAGGTTACAGTATAGTACAGTAGTATTATGCAATAAGGACGCTCCCTTACATTCCGTCCTGTACAGCCAGAATCTATGGACGGATTTTGTTGATTGAGGTTTCGTTGGAACACCAGAAAATAGATCTTATAAACGGTATATGATTTGTTTGAGAAATATGCAGCCCCAGGCGAAGATAGCCTTCGCAAAGTGCCGTGATTTATCTGGCAGTGAATGCTATTATAAATAAGGCTAAGCCCTAATTTCCCACTTTGAAAGTTGTGTCTGTTTGTTATTTTTTTTCTTTTCTATAAGCGACCTTAAGTTTTATGAAAGGCGCTATATAAAACGAAGTTATTATTATTATTATTATTATTATTATTATTATTATTATTATTATTATTATTATTATTATTATTATTATTATTATTATTATTATTATTAAATATTAAATGAAAAATAACTCCTCTCCTTCACTCCTTTGGGTGCTGCAGGGTTAGGTTATAATCACAATAAAGAGGTGGTGTAATATAAAATGAAATATGAACTAAGTTAAGCACAATAGAATATAATATAATTATGAAATCAAATATAGGCCAGGGCTTTACAACTTAATAAAGAGATTGAATACAATTAAATGGGATATAAACTAAATTAAATATAGCACAATAGAATATAGTACAATTATAAGTGACAAATGTAATTGGAATAGGACATTACAAACATATGCAATGACGAAAGATAGTGACAAAAACACAGGACGCAATGCGTCATGAAAATACAAATTAAGCAAGCTCCTAACATTACGAAGTAAACGAAATACAATACGAAATGAACGGAATACTAATGGTGAAAAATACGTTATGCATAACATATTTTTCACCATTAGTATTCCGTTCATTTCGTACTGTATTTCGTTTACTTCGTAGTGTATAGAGCTTGCTTAATTTGTATTTTGTGTCTATGCCTTATTTCTGGCTTATTTTCCCCCTTCCTGATATCTGCCAACAGCGCTGTCAGGAGTGCAGACTGCTCCGCGAGCCTAATGCACTGGAGCAGATCAGGAGCAAACTCCACACATAATGGGCGTGTCTGCGCTGGTATCTCATCCGCGCAATGTCCTTAGTGGATAGCTCGCAAAGACGGAGCAGATACCACGCGCAAACCCCGCGCAGATAAGGGTGCAATTCCCACCGCGCAATCCATTCTTAGTGGATCCCGCCCACAGTCAGTGTAATTTGTATTAACACACTCATATTTTCTAAAACAGAAACACAGTTTACACATACATTTGAGACACAAGCACACGTCATTGGGTCTCATTCCCAAACGGATTTACGACCAAAAATGTCCTCTTAGGCAGATTTCTGCCCATTTAAGACATAATAGGGCTGGTAGCAAATTTTCCTGAGATCAGATTTGAGCGTGGCTGAGAGCAGATTTAAGAGTGCTGAGGAGCACACTTATGATTAATTGACTAATTGAAAATTGTATTAACTTGACAGACTGTGTTCTCATAGTGATTCCTTCATGTCAACGCTACAGGCCTCCTTGGAATTAATTACTTAACACTTTAACTGCCGAAAACGTGTTTAGGCGTCTTTCCTAGCCATGCTCAAGTTGCCGAGGATGCCGTAACTCGTCTTTAATATCAATATTTCAAAAATCTGTGATCGAAATCATATTTTTCCTCCGCAGCCCTGAGACACAGTGCTGGTCTCCTCTCAACCCTCTAGCGGTTCAAGAGCGCCATCTGGTGGCCGATCGGCAGATCGCCCAACAGGAAGTCACCCTTTGAACCGGTAGTACTCATCCAAATGTGGTCCGGCCACTCTCTATAGCTCCCGCGACTCCATCTTGAAACACTGGATAATCAATCGCTCGCCCTAACTCAATAAACAACGTTATTTGGACGTATATACTATTATACAACCTGGAAATGGATCGGATATTTCTACATCCCATAATAGGAATATTTCAGTTCCACGCTCATCGTCCAGCGGCGCGAGGAAGCCACGGTAGATTCAGCGTTATTCTCTAACGTCTTCTTTACTAACTGCTATGATGAACATATGACCCACATTAGATGAATGGTATAATGTTGCCCACGGAATTATAAACGCCCCCCCTCGCCCATCCGGTCAACATCAGATGACGTGTAGTAACTTCTAGAAGTACCTCCAGTTGAAATTTATTATCTGGCACAGATCGCTATCAAACTGTATTTCATCATCAATATAATGCATTTGGAGCTATAAATCACGTTCTGGAGAAAGCTGCAGAAAAAGATAAAAACATACTTATACTTTAGACCATATTTTAGTATGAATATGTGAATGAAAAGGTTTAACGTTCATACACCCTGAACAATACATATAGGACATTGAATGGGCCCTAATAATGGCAATCTAGCAATAGAATTTAAAAAGTTATAGCCCTGCAAAGAAGGGGAACTTCTCCATAGACAAATAGAGCTGGCAAGGGATGGTATATCATGAATTTAACCTTCGGCAGTTAAAGTGTTAATCATAATTAAAATAAATATGACAATATTTGTACGATAAGAAATTACGCATTTGATGTCGGAAAAATAAATAATATGGATTCATCTGATCACAGGGCAGCTGGATTAACCAAACCTGCATTCCTTCGAATATATCATTAATCAATTAAACTTATATTGAAATACACTATATAGCCTATACACCAACACTGAAATGACAGTGGATAAATAAATAAATAAGAACTAAAGCTAATCGGTGGAAATAGACTGCATTAATATTCCATAACAAGTCTTGTGTGCGCCAGTATGGCCTACGTGTCTGATGAGTGAACGGTATAGGCTTGATATATTCTGGTTATTTGTTTCATTGGGATTTGGTGGATGCTGTATATGTGTGCTCTGCCCTACGTGCAGTGTAGGTACAGTCTGTATGTATGCGGACTGTGCCTGTGCTGTGCGTGGGGCAGAGCATGTGTGTGGTGTCTACTAGATCCTAATGAAACAAGTCATTAATGGAATAGTGAGCCTATACTGCGTTCATTCATTACACCGTAGGCTATATTATATATAATATATATATATTATGTAAACAAGACAAACGTCTTTCTCTGGTCTGCATCCCCTTAACAATTGTGTGTATTGAGCCGTACTGTATTGTACCCATTCTGCAATCTGTTAAATAAAGTTTTCATTCATTCATTCATATACAGTACTGCGCGCGCGTGCGTGTGTGCGCGAGCGCGCTGCGGCAGGTGTACCACTAGCTGTACTATATATGATGCCAATACATTAATCTAGACTCGCAAGGCACTTCCGCATCCATTTTCACGCGGCTGCGTCATTAGTTTCCTTATAAGGAGCTCTGGAGGCATTGTTTTGTATGCAAATTACCTGAACGGGGACGCGCTTTCGCGTTTAAGACATGGTGTCATTCCCCAAGCAGATGTCACAGGTGCGACCGTTTGAGCCACTTAAGACATATTACCAGCACGTTGGGGACTCAGAGTGAACTTGTCATTGATTCTGTCTCAGTCGGTTCCAAGATAAGTCTTCCAAGAGAACTCTTTGGAAAATGTTGGGGAATGAGACCCAATGCATTTCAATTTATTTTTTATTTTTTGGTCATTCATACTTCATCTCTGAAACGATGACACAATGGGCAGTTTACACATACAAGCACACATATTCTTTTTTTTTATTGATCTTTTTCCCCCTCCATTTTCCTCCGATTTTCTCCCATCCCAATGTTAGTCGTTATGCCAATTCCCAATCCCCTTCCTGGTCGCTGCGCACTTACCCCCCACAGTCAGATCATCTGGGAGAGTGGAGGCTATCACGTGCTTCCTCCGACACACGTCCAGCCAATCAACCGCTTCTTTTCACCTGGCAGCGCGGATTCTCATTGAGAGGGCGTAGCGTGTGGAAGGATCACACTATCCCACTCAAGTCCTATCCGCGCTTAGCAGGCGCCCCGACCGAACTGTAGGAGTTGCTGTTTACAACGACCCGGACCCACCCCGCCAGCTTCTCCCACCCTCTAATACTGCCAATTGTATTAGTGTGAACGGCCAGCCAAGCTGGTGACAACCCCGGAGCTGTGAGCTGGATTCGAACAGGCGAATCTAGCCGCTCCGGGGTTTGGTGACGAACGCAATCTCCGTTACGCCACCTGACCGCCCTACAAGCACACATATTAACAAATGCACACGCCTAAAGACAGGAGGTAATTAATTTAAACATACATATTCCTCTTCATTTGAATATACTCTCTCAAACGCAAACAGACACTGCACAATTTACACATACACTTGACACACAAGCACACACATACAGTACACAAAGGCAGGGAGAAATGTATTTAAACATTCATTATCGATCACAAACACATGCAAACTGTTACTTACACATCTTGGAAATCTTCTAATGATTTTTGTGGAGTAAATACATTTAATAGGCCGATGATCTGTGGACATAGAAGAAAACATACAGTCAGTCATGGAACATACTTTCAGAGTCCGGAACATACTGTCAGAGGGAACATACTGTCAGAGTCTATAATGAAAACATACTGTCAGAGTCTACTAGAATGAAACATAGAGTTAAGTCTACTAGAATGAAACATAGAGTCAACTAAAGTCTACTAGAATGAAACATAGAGTCAAGTCTACTAGAATGAAACATAGTCAAGTCTACTAGAATGAAACAGAATCAAGTCTAGAATGAAACAGAGTCAGAGTCTAGAATGAAACATATTGTCAGAGTCTACACTGTAAGAAAAAAAGCTGCAAGAAAACGGTAAATGTCTGGCATCAATGGTTGCCAAATACTTACTGTCAAATTACAGTAAAATCAAATACATTTACAGATTACAACCTTTATTTAATGGTTAATATTTTGATAAAAGGTCATTTACTGTATGTTTATGGCATTTACACTTAAAGTAGAAAAACAAAAGTAATCTGTAAAATAATACAGTGAATTTCCCGTAAAAAACATTTAGTATACTAGAATGAAACATAGAGTCAGAGTCTACTAGAATGAAACATACAGTCCAAGACTAAGAAATGACGTAAACACCATGATCAGAACCGCAAAAAGAAATTTCATCAACGACAAAACTGAGGAAAACAAAAACAAACCCCGCGAACTTTGGAAATTACTCAATAATCAACTAGGCTGCAGTAAAAAACTTAAAACCAGATTCTCAAACATAAACATAAAGACGGACAACACGCTCATCACAGACAAGCTGGATGTAGCCAATTACTTAAACATCTTCTTCACAAACATAGCCACAACACTGGTAAACAAACTACCCTCCCACTCAGGGCATTATGGGGTAGAACACATAGTAGCATACTACAAAAACCTAGGGGTCCACAAAGACGACTTCAAACTTGAAATGGTAACAACCGATGAGGTACTCAAAAAATTGAGCGCCCTCCAACCTAACAAGGCCACTGGCCATGACAACATCCCCTCCAAATTCCTCAGAGACGCAGCAGCCGCCATCACCCCAGTCATCACACACATAATAAACCTCTCTATAAAACAGGGGCACGTCCCCAAGGACTTCAAAATTGCGAGAGTGACCCCTCTGCACAAAAAGGGCAGCAAATTAGACCCAGGCAACTACCGCCCTGTTTCTATTCTTACCTCCATCTCGAAAGTCATGGAGAAAATAGTCTACGAACAGGTCGAAAAGTACCTGGCGGAAAAAAATCTAATCTACGAATTCCAATCTGGCTTCAGAACGTCCCACTCCACTGACACATGCCTCCTCTATTTGAACGACCACATCAAACAAGAGGTGGACGCGGGCAAATACTGCGGCATGGTCATGCTGGACCTACAAAAGGCCTTCGACACTGTCAATCACTCCATTCTGATGGACAAGCTAAAAGCAATTGGTTTTGATAGCTTATCAGTGAGCTGGATGCAATCCTACCTGGAGGGGAGAGAACAGATGGTAGAGGTAAACGGTACTCTATCCCCCCCTCACAGTGAGCTGTGGTGTTCCACAAGGAAGCATACTAGGACCGCTACTCTTCCTAATTTATGCAAATGACATGTCGTCAGCCTGTGACTGCAACTTGTTCCTGTTTGCGGACGACTCAGCCCTGCTGGTCTCTGACAAGAACAAGTTGCAGGTTGAAAAAACCCTCAGCTCGGAACTAGGCAAAATCTGCATATGGCTCGCTGATAACAAACTATCATTACACATGGGCAAAACAGAGTCCATTCTCTTCGGTTCAAATAACAAACTCAGCAAGACCGACGGCTTCTCAGTTACAGTGGGTGACAATATTGTCACAAGGAAAGACGAAATTACCTACCTGGGTTCCATCCTAGAGGCAAATCTTTCCTGTGACAAAATGGCATCCAATGTAATAAAAAAAGTCAACCAACGAACTAGATTCTTGTACCGGATCTCCTCTCTGGTAAACAAGAATACCCTGAAGACTCTGGCAGGAGCACTCATTCAAGGGTACTATGACTATGCGTGCACCTCATGGTACCAAAGCACCTCAAAGGCGCTTAAAACAAAATTACAAACATCACAAAACAAACTGGTCAGACTACTACTTGACCTGAACCCCAGAACCCACCTCACCCCTGCCCACTTTGACAACCTAGGATGGCTTAGAGTAGACGACAGAGTACAGCAACTTGCAATGGGCCTGGTCTACAAGATACACTATACGACCGGGGTGCCCATGTACATGTCAAAATACTTCCCAAAGGTCAGTGAATACCACAACCACTACACCAGAGGAAGCTCAACAAATCATGTTAAACCCAGATTCGGCTCAAACAAGGGACTAAACACGTTTCAATTATGCCACAACAATGTGGAACGCCCTACCCAAAGCTGTAAAGGAATGTGAATCCCTGCCCACATTCAAAACCGCTCTTAAAGAGCACCTACGGGAGGCTGCAATTCGAAACTGGCCACCGTAAATGCCCAAAACACCCACCACCTCCTAATAGACAGTCTCCTCCCCACCGCATGTATATATTCCCTCCCCGCAGTAGTATGTATATTTCTCTCCCACCCACCCACCCCCTCCTAATGTACAGTCCCCTCCCCATCATATGTATATACTCTGTCAGGATCTAGGGGTAACAGTACTGTATATTTGAATACCGTTTATGTCACAAATGTATCAGTACCTAAAATGGGGGACCCTGATGGAAACAAGACAAACGTCTTTCTCAGGTCTGCATCCCCTTAACAATTGTATGTATTGAGCCGTACTGTATTGTACCCATTCTGCAATCTGTTAAATAAAGTTTTCATTCATTCATTCATTCATTCATTCATTCATTCATTCAAACATACAATCAGAGTCTACTAGAATGAAACAAAGAGTCTACTCTGTGACAAGGACATTATGATTAGGATGTCATCCTAAACCACAATCATTTCATCACTTCCATAAAATCATCACTTCCATATTTTAACAATAGATTAGCTGTACTATTTGCATTACAGAGTTCCCTACAGGTCTTTAGATTTGTGATGGTGACAAGCGGTGACAGATAGGTGTGTAGATGTGTAGCAGCAGGGTGTAAATACAACACATGAAGCTCTAATACGTTATTGTATCAAGTTGGGGGAACCGGTTGTAGTGGGCTTTTCAGATAGTGTGGTGGGCTACTACAAATACATGGATGTATGGGGAAACACAGACATTAAAGCAAGGTTTACCATTTACGGCACACTAAAAGAAGAGTGAATTGAACATTTCTGATGACTTACATTTTTGTGATTGACACATTTCATGAGGACCAGTTCTCTGTACGCTCTCTTGGCATGGGTCTGGTTCTGAAAGGGCCGGCTCAGCTTCTTGATGGCGACATTCCTCTCCAGGTTGTGGTCATACGCAGAGCTGCAGAACAAAGTTGTCAACATTGAAATATATATTATATATTTGAAATATAAATGTATATATAATAAAAACAGGAAAAACCACGTTTAGAAAAGAATAATTGGTCGAGACTCGGGATGTCCCGATCGGATCAGACAGATCGGATTCGGAGCCAAAACGTGGCACATTTGAATTGATCGGTATTGACTAAATTAAGCCAGATCAGATTCAGATCCTTTTTTTATTCAAAGCCTATAGGCATTGTCCAACTAAGACCTCTCCCGAAGGCTAACCGGCCATGTCCGCTTCCATTCATTGTGTTAAGCTAGGCTAACGTGCAGCCAGCTAGCTTTCTACTGAACGCACAAAGAGGAAACTGGTATCTATCCTCTTGTCTCTCTCTGGAGAAGACGGTAAGACTAATTAACCAAAATGTTGGCGTGTTCCTTTAAGTCCTTGTTTATTGTTTTGTCCCCCCCCCCTCCCCCGGTATCATTCAGCCCTTGCAGGACGCTATTTCATTTGCCTCTGTAGACTAGTCCTTGAGGCGCCATGGTGTGGCGTGGTACACTATGTCCCATGCATTCCACCGTGTAGATGAAGACCATGAGGTGATGATGACTCTCACCAGACGATGCCCTGCGCTCCCGAGCCAATGGGCCTCAGGTTCTGGTACCGCTTCAGGACCGTGAAGGTGGAATCCCCGACGTCTATGCTGTAGAATTCCCTCTCTCTCTTGTTTTTGTTCATGGTCAAATCTTCGAAGACAGCTTTCTGGGCATCAAAGAATGTCCTCTGTGGACCGAAACACAAGATGCGGAGAAACATTTTGTCATTAGAAGCACTCTGCTGCAAAAGTACGAGGTTGACTTAATTGTCCCTATTTTGTTCTGTCTTGATGAAAAACAGAACAAACAGATACAACAATACACCCTCACTCTGACTGAAATGTCACCCACACACTCATCCATGCACACACACACACACACACACACACACACACACACACACACACACACACGCACACACACACAGTGAGACATGCATTAGTATACGATCAGATACATTTAAACCCGATGTGAAAGTCTACAGACCAACATTGCGTCCAGTCTGGTGGTATCGCAGTGCAACGAGCTGCTGAGCAGAGAGCCGGCCAAGAGAATTAGAAAGTCAAACACGCACGCCTTGTTCCCGAGAAAGTGCGTTTTTTTACAGAGCAAAGACACTGCTGAATCTCACACTTCGGGCGAACGCTGCAGTTCCTCGCCACACACACACACCGACTCAGCAAAGAGAGCGGGACGGAAGATTTGATGTCATCCATCAGCAGCGGCAGCAGCAGCAGCAGCAGCAGCGAACTGAACGGCGTCTCTCTACTCCATCATAAGAAACATGACGCTCACGCTGGACAGGCGGGCCTGGTGATAATTCCCCGGCTGCATGACCCCCTCGTGAGCTTGGACCCCAGCCCAGGGCTCCGGCCCAGTTCTGCAAGCCAGTGGTTTACACAGGCACATGTTAAGTGGGTCAGGTTACACTAAGGGGTGGGTCGGGGGGGGGGGGGGGGGCTTATGTCCCGGAGAGGACGCGACGTGAAGAGGAGGCTCGTTTTGATAAGCGCATTGATGTTGCCCCCAACATTCTCCCCTATCTAATTAATACAAGAACCCGCCTAAAGACATGGCAAACAAAAGACTAGGCGAGCCTAGTTAAGCCGGACCCCGTCAGTTAGGGACATTCACTATTGTAGGCTGCCCCTCCGGCAAATATAAGGTGAGCTTGCTTTGCTCTCAAGGAACTAACTATGCGAATACTGCATACCGCTCATATAATCATCTCTCTCTCACTGTCTGTCTGTCTGTCTGTCTGTCTGTCTCTCTCTCTCTCTCTCTCTCTCGACAAACGGTGTGCATGGAGTGGAACACGCAGTAATTGCCCGAGTGAAATGACTCAAGCCTCCCTTCTGTTGCGCCAACTTCACCAAGACCTGCATGCCATCCATCCATCCATCCATCCATCCATCCATCCATCCATATCCATCCATCCATCCGTCCATCTCCCACGCAGCATCAAAATAGACTCTACGACGTCTCTTTACTAATGAGAGAGGAGGCCCAATTATGGCACATTGAAACGGGCTCTGATGGCTTTAACGATAATCGAGTTACAATAAGTGTCTCTCGTCAGTAATAGATCATCTGTAGTGCCTTCAATGCCACTATCTATAGTGTGAGCATTCTGCCTGAAACAGGAGGGAGGGCTAACGAGTGCAGAAAAGGCCTCTGGGATATTGGAACGCCATACAGCGAGGCTAAAGCAGCAGTGTTTATTCTGGAATTGGACGTCATGCTGACGATAACGGGCTTAAAGGGGGTTTCAGTCTTAGACAATTTCCCCCAAAATACCACATGGAACAGCGCCACATATAACAAGACCGTGTTTGATTTTCTATACCTCCATGCACAGAAGGATAAAACACCGAGGTTCTCGTGGAATAGATTACACGTCCAGTGGCCCAGAACCAATCTGTACCATTTAGTAAATGTCATGGATCAGAACTCTGCATCAGCCAGTACTCTGGCGACAGTGGTGAGTTTAGCCTATTAGTGGGCAACTCCGAACCAGCATCAGCAGTTAAATAGCAGCATCAGTGCATCCCTAGATAACCCCCGGCCCCCCCTTTCCACATCACTCCTGTTTCGTCGTCTCACATTCTGTTTACAGTAGCTTAGACTCAATCACACCTCGAGAGCTTAAAACCCTGTAAGGCCCACATTAAATTGACATTATCAACTTCAGAGGCCAGAATGTGGGACCTATAAACAAATTTTACTATCCAATAGCATTGTGAGGCTGAAGAACAGGACCCATTGACTATGTAAATGTGCGCACAATTTTTTTTTTAAATCATTTACAGCCTTTTTTTTTTTTTTTTTTTTTTTTAATAGCTAAAAGCTCAAAGTGATGTTGTAATTTTGCAACCGAGGGTCCGCATAACCAAGTGACGGCAGCGTGGATGCGGTTTAAAGACGATGCAGGAAACACTAGCGATGTTCCAGGCGCTGGTAACCAACCGTATTTAAAAGAAATGTGGTCAGAAGCAACCAAGTGGTAACTCAGCACCCGAGGGGAACGTTGGTGGATGTCTTACGTAACACAACGTAACATAACCCTTTTTGTGCTTTTATCTAGAGTACCTTACAGTAACATTATATATATACTTTTAGCATGGGTGACCCCAGAGGGAATATACCACCCGAATCCTGGCAGCATTAGTTCCATGTTCTATCAAAGAGCTTTCTTTTTTAATAATATTATAGGTTTTTATAATATCATCATGATATTCTACCCATATAGAGCTACACATCAGCATGTTATTCACACAACTTACATATTAATATTACAACTCTGTACATACATCTGATTAGCACTACACTCAGTAGTACTATATATTTCATACCCAGTTTAATCACCTGTACATTGTATATTACTGTAGTCTGTTGCACTTTACTGTTACATTTGCACCCTGGTTGGATGCCAAACTTATTTTCGTTGTACTGTACTTGTGCTGTATAATGACAATACATTTGAATCTAATCTGATCTAATTTGTCCCAGATCAGTCAGGTTGCTCTGCTGTCTTCTTTCAGCAGAAGAAATACAGTATGCGGGCATGCCTGCCCTACAGGCCAACGAGAGTGCAGTGATTTCCGGCCTTTACTTTTTTCTAATCAAGGTTGCTTCGGCTAATGGATTTATTACAGTACATTGCACATTTAGCCCACAGACCCACTCCGATCCTCAACCTAAAGCATTTATGTCACACAACCTACTTCATCAATCACATTACAGTATAACATTTTAATTCGCTGCGTGACATTTGACGTTTCGCATGGGCTTTCATTCTACTAGCATGCATTATTACCCTCATATTATGACCCAGTATAATAATAATAGGCTATGCCGAAGCAGTAGCTGATACAGCCTTTTCTCATAGTGAATAGTACGAGATTATAGCCTACACAGCTATATCTGTCAGGGGGGGGGGGCAAGAATCGAACGGAGAAAATGCAAAGAAAGAAGAAATCCTTCTACACCGCACAGCAGGCTCTGATTAACCAGAGATTGTAGAGAGGATCGATAGCGGTTCGTTTATTTCCATGATCGATGTTGTTAACGCCATAACCTTGGCTACACGACCCCTTCCTGGCAGGTAAATGTTCGCATATTAGAGGACGCCATGCATCACTGTATAATAATAACACCCCGGAGATAAGTAGTCATAGGTGGGTATTGTTGTGCTAATAACCATATTATTATTAATATTATTATTATACAGCCGATTCTAAAATAAAGTACGTTTATATTGTCGTAGGCCTAATCGTTTCAGCTGTTAGCGATATGCAAACACAATGACCT
This sequence comes from Notolepis coatsorum, assembly GCF_963971535.1. Lineage (NCBI taxonomy): Eukaryota > Metazoa > Chordata > Actinopteri > Aulopiformes > Paralepididae > Notolepis > Notolepis coatsorum. The sequence continues at coordinate 51,272,644 of NC_140173.1, forward strand.
CGTTTGTCACACTGTTTATAGCGTAAGCAGAAATCATTGCAGATACATTGTAGCTATAATGTATACAGATCTAGACAACAAACGCATCGGCGAGAGGCGACATACGACCCTCCCCCACGGCAAAACAATAACCACGTCTACGAATGGGGTCCGAAATCCCCGATCTTCTTACCTCTGTCCGAAAATCGCAGAATTGCTTTCCTCCACTGTCTAATTAACGATTCGATTTCCCGGACCAAACTATTAGTTTATTCCGAAAATGAAGAATGGTCTGTGCCCGTTGTTCGGCTTAAAAACATGACCTCACCAAATTCACTTGCCTACGTCTCCATCTAGACCCACTGACAGGCCGTACGTTCAGGCAGCAGAGGGCATGCGTACCCTTCTACGTCACACACGGCGACACACCCATAAATATAAAACATAGACACACCCACCACCCCTTGCCACTGTGCTGCTCTTCATCCATCCATCCATCCATCCATCCATCCATCCATCCATCCATCCATCCATCCATCCATCCATCCATCCATCCATCCATCCATCCATCCATCTATCTATCTATCTATCTATCTATCTATCTATCTATCTATCTATCTATCTATCTATCTATCTATCTATCTATCTATCTATCTATCTATCTATCTATCTATCTATCTATCTATCTATCTATCTATCTATCTATCTATCTATCTATCTATATCTATATTTATATGTGGGTCCATTATCTGTTGTATAAATGAGCAAACACACACACACACACACACACACACACACACACACACACACACACACACACACACACACACACACACACACACACACACACACACACACACACACACACTTCTGAGAGTAGGCCAATTTGGTTTGGCCCACTTCAAAATGGGAAGCATTTGCATGAAAAGTAATAATACAATCAGTGTTACAGTACAAATGTGTTACTGTAACAACATAGCACAATATAATGCAGGAACAAAGTCCCCAAACGTCAAGGTGCCAGAGGTAGCAAAACACAACCATATTTCATAACGAAGGTTATCCTATAACCCTAGTTATATGATTGGCGTAGCTGTCTGCTTCGCTCTATGGGATATACTCAGCGCCTGTGCGCGTTCAATGAAAACTTCACATGTACCTTCTATTTGCCCGACCACGCCCACCTCCGGTCGGCTTAAAGCCAGGTGTGGTTGGTCTACTTCCCCCTTCCGAGTCTGCATTTCAACGGAACACAGCCAAGGGTCCTCAGGGCTGCGATTAAAGCAGACAGCTACGGCAATCATATAACTAGGGTTATAGGATAACCTTCGTTATATTTCATTGGCTACGCTGTCTGCTTCGCTCTATGGGACAACGGGCGAAGCAGGGCTCGTAGCCCCGACAAATGCACCCCCTGAGGCCCCTTCACGACCATCAGAAAACATGGGGTGGGGTCCGGCCCCCTCGCGCCTCCTAACGAGGAGCGGAGAGAAGGACACCAATCATACGCAGTGGGGTGCAGTTACCCCAAAACGCACAAGGTGAGTAGATCATGCAAAAAACCGCAGTCTACCTCACCATGCACCCCGCCAGCCGCCCGGCAGCGGGATGCAGAAGGGGTTCCCTCTCCAAGAGCCGCACTCCTCCTTTATAGAGGAGGGGCCCCCGGCCATAGCCGCGAGACAGAACCCCCCCGAAGGTTCCGACGAGGACCAAAAGTCCTCACCCGGATTTACGACAGCGCTGACGGCAAGCCTGCCCCACCCATTCCCACACAAGAAGCTCTGGCAAGGCCTGCCGAGGCCGCAGCCAGTGAGCCTCCTGGAATGCTGGGGCCCACAGGTGACCAGTACAGCAGAGCATGGCTGACACCTGGCGGACACTAGGATAAGACCGACTGCCAAGGCGAGTCCCGTGTCCCCAACGCAGCTGCCCCCCGTAAAACAGACCGGGGGTGCGCGTCCTGGCCGTAAGTCACAGAGGCGCTAGAGGGACTGACCGCCCGAGAGCAGCATTCCACTGGCCCACCACAGGTGGGGCCCCCACCCCTGTGACCACAGGCCTGCCCCGTCACCCTCTCTTGGGGGTCTCTGGCTGCGTCTAACCAGACGAGCCCTCTCACAGAGCCCCCCAGGGGTACAGGGACCCACAGGCTGACCAATACCTTAATACTGTCAACCAGGAAGAGGGAAACCTACATTAAAAAACCCTCCTTCCCATCTGTACACATAGAAAACGGCGTGCCCGGTTCCTAACGGCAGTGTTGAAAAACACCCGGAACCCGGGAGCACTGACCTCTAATTACCAATACGTTAGGCCATAGGGAGGCAGAATAGGCCCATTACCTCCCCACCGTATTGGGCCGGCACCCCACGTTAGAGGGAGTCGGCGAAGTCCGCCACGTGAGATGTGACACAGACCAGTGGCCAAGGTCCCACATCAATGATTGACCAACCAACTGAAAACTACCTTTTCAATCCAACTTAACAGCTTGGAGAACGGGTACTCCACCGCACTCTCAATACACACAGCTGTAAAAGATGACCAGAGATGTGAAACTCAGTCTAAACCCCCTACTCGTCATCCACTCACATACGAGTCGGGGATAAAAATACAGCACAGTACCACTGTACGTATTTCAACCCCATATTCGAATGACAAGCAGGGCCACTCTGTGTGGGCAGATTGCATCCCCCCTTTGCAGCAGTAGGGGGGGCTGTCTAACAGCCAATACCGAGGATGGAAACATTCACCACGCCCCCTCCAATCGGGAGATTCAGATTCAGATTCCTTTATTGAGCCATATGTGTAAAAACACATTTGTAATTGTTACAGTGTGTTGTGAAGGGCCAGATTAAAACTGAGAATCTACCTTTATTGTTTGATATACTTTGTATATTATTTATATATACACGGAATATCCCTTTACCTGCGTTCAAACCATAGTAATATTCGCTCTCCTTATTGGACAGCGCCCTAGGCGCCAGCTCGCAAGCCCCCAACGTCAGGTTCAAAGACAAGCTCAGGCATGTCAGAACATGCCCGGAGACAGCGTATTGATCCCAGACAAGAACTAAGGTTTGGGACTAGATAATCACTTAAGTATATATACAGCGCAAGGTGTGCACAGCACTACTTCATTCTTAGTCCATCTAAACAAGCCAACGTAGTTCATCGTGTGAAGTGGGCAATCGTGCGTTGAGAACATGTGCGAATAGAATAGTAAAGTGTCAGAGTTTAATGCAGTAACGTCAAGTTCGACCTAATCTAATGTGAAGTAAATAGTCGTTCATTTATTGTATATCGTGCAACCACAGTTCGTTCGTGTGTAGCATTACCCAGCGGTTTGTCGTGTTTTAGCTAGTGTACCTTAGCCAGGGTGTGTGGCCTAAATACGTCGCCAGCACCCGAGGAGGCCTAGTCGGAGAACCGTTGGACGTGGAGAACCAGCGTCGGTGATTGCAGAACCATTACTGGTTGGATTATATTGATTTGGAACGTGTTACCCGGAGAAGAGCCTCGTTGATTTCCACTATCGTTTGGGATTCAACCTCGTGAGGATTACAACTCGGGCTGGCCTCATGGACAGAGGCTGGCTAGCTGTCATCATTGCTATCGAGCATTTGGATTACAGTTATTGCTTTTGCTGCTGATCGTTGGATTTACAAGGACCGACTCCTGTACGTGGAGTCTCTTTATTCTTCATTGAATCAGACTGAGTATCCGAACATTCCTCTACCCTCTAGGCCAGGGGTGGGCAATTATTTTTCCCGGGGGGCCGAATGAGCAACTGAAAATATGTTGGGGGGCCGGGCCAAAATTCCAAACTCAATTATGCATAATATACATTTTATTTCTATATAAAAAGCAGTAAATGGCATTGTTTTGACCCCTGGTAAGAGTGTATGTTATTATTTGGCAATTAAAAGGTGAGGTTAGCTTTCAAAAATATCATTTATTCAAATAGAATTTATTTCCAAAATGATAAACTAAATGTGAAACATTAATAACGAGTTTCTATTGTTTCTATTGAAACAAGGATTTTCTTAGCTTTCTAAAGACATCACATCATCTTATAGCAAAAATAAACAAGACATGTCACTGAACTGTGTAAAGAAAAGTGTCCCCGTTTTGTAGCCTTTTTTACTTTACATGCCTATATTAAACATTTAAGAAAAAAAAATATCAAGTGTCCCATTTCACTTGTTATATTTCCACATTGTAGTGTTCTTCAGTTCTTTTTTGTTTCATTCAGTGTGAGAAATCCAGTCTCTGTTGAGCTTTAACAAGTCCATCAAAGTCAGGTTGCATGTCTGAGGTGGAGATGCGAAGCACAGCTGCCAGAGAGGATCTGTACCTGGACTTGGTAAATGTCATGACTGAGAATGTCTGTTCACATATAGGTGGATCCAAAGAGAACCTACATCTTCTGAGCATGTCTCCTAAGCGTATATTGTGCGTGTGAACGTTGACATGAAAAGAAAAAAAGTAAAAAAAAAAAAAAAAAAATCTTTTGCGGGCCGGTCAGAATCATCCCGCGGGCCGGATGCGGCCCGCGGGCCGTACAATGCCCAGGTCTGCTCTAGGCCTTACAACCCCGGAGGGAACCCAGTGTCTCCAGGCGGTACCAGCGTTGCCTTCTATAGTTGCTATTATACGACCGGTGGCATCAACTTAGACCCATCGTAGGAATCCTGCTATTCCCAGTGACTCATGCTACTGCTACAAGCGCGACCCTAATTCTCATTCTGTAACCTAATGTTGCATAATAATAAAATACCCTCAAATACTATTTCTTTGTCAATGCCGTGTTCTTGTGAGTGTTCACCATCTATATTCGATGTACTGTCTGGCCAGTAATTAAAGTACATACCTAGCAGTGGTTTAATCTATCACAATCTTTAATACAGTCAGGGTTTTGTAACCCCTCAGTTACAATTGGTCCTTCAAGCCGGAGGGTATCAGTGTAATATTTAATATAATATTAGTATTGACATGGCCAGCGGTGGACACTCTCCAAGCGGCTCCCCCAAGCTAGAACGCCCGCAGCGCAAACGTCAGCTACCTCCATATCTGGAGGACTTCGCTTTCGTTTTACCCCCTAGCTTATCTAAACAGACGTTAAATACGGATAAATCGGATAGTTTAAGCATGCCCAATCCTATCGACTTGGCAACCCTGCCTGTAGAGACCCCAGTGGGTTCAAACGAAACTGACTTAGCTCACGGGGGGGACCAAGTGGGACATGACGTGACTATACCTCCAGACAGCGTCACCGGGATAGACCCCGGAGCGCTCCAGGATAAAGAGAGCGCTCCAGGGATAGAACCCGACGCACAACCAAGAGAAGAGTACCGCGCTCAGGAGATAGACCTCGGAGCGCGCCAGGAGAACAGATCTCCAACAAGCCCTGTCAGCACCCGATCACCTCCGTCAGTGTCATCCCCCAGCGAGGCGGACCAGAGACTGGCGCAAGCCTTGATCGCCACGCTGACAGCTTCAACCGAAAGAGACCGACTCCAGGGTGAGCGCGACCGGCTTCAAGCAAAGGCGCTTATTGAGCGTAAACACTCTGCCACGGAACGAGAGCGCCTCCACGCGCAACTCCAAGCACAAGCCCTTAGTGAGCGCGAACACTCTGTTACGGAACGAGAGCGCCTCCAGGCGCAACACCTAAGTGAGCGCAAACACTCTGCGGTGGAACGAGAGCGCCTCCAGGCTCAACAAATGAACGAGCGCGAACAACGAGAGCGCCTCCAGGCGCAACAACTAAGCGAGCGCGAACACTCTGCAGCGGAACGAGAGCGCCTCCAGGCGCAACAACTAAGCGAGCGCGAACACTCTGCAACGGAACGAGAGCGCCTCCAGGCGCAACAACGGAGTGAGTACGACCGCATCAGACTGGAGGAGAGGCGCCTTCAGACGGAAGAGAACATCGAACGAGACCGCGCCAATGCACAGCGCGCTGCCGCCAATGCACAGCGCGAAGCAGAGCGCGACGCCGCCAATGCGCAGCGCGAAGCAGAGCGCGACCGGCTGCAGGCGCAGATGATAGAACAATTGATCGCCAGGGCGACACCCCCTCTCTCCGCACGGAGCTCCCGGAGATCATCACGACAAGGGTCTAGGGCACCTTCCCCTACCCGACAAAGCTACCCGGGACCCGACCAACAGGAAGAACCTGCCTACGTCTCCGAGCCCCCTCCCCGACCGGTCCATACGAGACCCAGCCAACGGGAAGAACCGGCCTACGTTGCCGAGAGACTAACTAGAAGACTCCAGGACCTAGAAGAGGAAGAGGAGGGATATCAAGCCCACCAGCACGAACATACTTTGGACCAGGAGGCCCAGTACAGCCCCGAGTCACTGCACTACAAACCCCCGACCCAACTCAAGGGTGAGTTTGATGTACAGTCAGCACCGAGGAACAGCACCTGGGGACCCGGCCTCTGGTACCCACCAAGTACTAACCCACGACCACCCGTACGGGGAGACTCGCCCAGGAGGCCTCTCCCCCTACGCTCACCAATGTCCCAGCCATCCATGGCATCTTACCTTGGCACACCGACGTTCCCAGACTTTACGCACGAGGACAGAGCACAGTACACAGAATTACGCATGTGTTTAGAGACTATAATGTCCGATGGCCACGACGAGTCGTACAAATATGCCATCCTCCTCAAGCATCTCAAGGTGCCCAGAGCGCATAACATAGCGCTGGCATATTCCAATTCAAGCACCCCATACTCCGCGGCTCTGGTGGCCCTCGACGCGCGCTATGGACGCATATGGGATTACGTGATCCAAGAAATACGAGATATCGACCGCCTTCCCCCAGCCAAAGACAATAGAGCACTGGATGACCTCTCTATCAAGGTACAATCCCTCGTGGGGATGCTGGGGTCCCAAAAGGAGAAGGGGAGATATGAACTGTATGCAAATTCTAATGTGGAGCGGATACTGGAGAAGCTCCCTCCAGCCCGCCAAGAGCGTTTTCGGCGGCAGAAAGACCACCGTGACCCCGACGGCCCAGAGCCATCCCTCCTAGACCTGGCTGCTTTCCTCGCAAGGGAAGTTAGCAGTCTACGACTGGACACATTCGTGTGGAGTGGCTCTAGCCCAAAAGATGGACCTCGGAGGTTCAACGATAACCGCCGGTCAGTGACAGTTATGCACCAGGCCGAATCAGTGCCGCAGCACAAGAACCACAGCACCCCCCACGTGAAGGGGAAGTGGAAGATTGTATGCCAGTACTGTGAAAATGAACATTGGCTGTCTCAATGTGACACCTTCAAGAAGCTGACCGCTGACGAGGTGAGTCAGTGGATCAAAGCCAACCGCCGCTGCTTCCGCTGCGCGCGCAGCCATATGGCAGCTGAGTGCCGCCTAAAGAAAAGATGCAGCAAGTGCGACGGCGCCCACTTGGAGGTCCTGCACGACAGCAACAAGAGGAGACCCGTACCCCCAAGCAGCTCGAGAGTGAACGTCATGTACATAGACCCTGCGAAGAGCGGGAGCTCCCGAGTGCTCTTGAAGGTGGTCCGAGTGCTCCTAAGCTACGAGGACAAGGTCATGGACACTTACGCCGTCCTAGATGATGGGTCAGAAAAGACTCTCCTCCTCGCATCCGCCGCAGCCCAGCTGGGTCTGCGGGGTACCGAAGAAACAATGACAATCCGTACCATTAGAAGAGACCTGAAGACCATAAAGGGTGAAAATGTCTCCTTCACGATAGCAGCGGTCGAGCAGCCCGAGAAGCAGTATAGCATCACTAACGCCTTCACCAGCCACGACATAGGCCTTTCACGGTACACCTACCCCATCACAAAGCTGATGGAGAAATACGTGCACCTACGTCAACTACCTATACCGCTCATCGACGACGCCACCCCGACCCTGCTCATAGGATCCGACCACGCACACCTCATCGTCCCAACGGACCAGGTCCACATCGGGCCCAGAGGCTGTCCAGCAGCGGTCAAGACCCGCCTGGGTTGGACACTACAAGGCCCCCTCTCCGGGTCTTCCAACCGACCGACAGCCACTCGCTGCCTCTACACGAGGATAAACGAAGACGACACCACCCTCTTGCAGCACGTCGAGAGGCTATGGACATTAGACGCGATGCCCTTTAAGAATGAAAAGAAACTCGTTCGCTCAAAGGAAGACACTTATGCCATAGCCCTCCTCGAGCAGAAGACAAAGAGAGTCGAGGTCGACGGAGTGATGAGATACGCAACTCCACTCTTGAGGCGAGAGGGGATGCCCACCCTCCACGCCTCAAAAGAAGCGACAGAGCGATATCTACTGAACACCGAGCGGCGTCTAGCCAAAGACCCCACTCAAGCCACTGTGTACCGCGCTGAGATCGACAAGCTGATCACAGCGGGACACATAAAGAAAATTGACATTCAAGAGGCCGACCAGACGACTGAATCCTGGTACGTGCCCCACCACAAGGTCCACCACAACGGCAAGGATCGCATTGTATTCAACTGCAGCTACCAGATCGGACTACAGAACCTGAATAAAGAACTCTTGCCCGGCCCGACACTCGGCCCCTCTCCTCGGCGTACTACTACGTTTCCGCCAAGACAAGGTGGCCATCAGCGGCGACATCAAAGGGATGTTCCTGCAGGTGCGACTAGTGGAGGAGGACAAGCCCCTGCTGCGGTTCCTATGGAGAGAGAGGATCAACGATGAGCAACCATCCATCTACCAATGGGAGGTCCTCCCCTTCGGCACCACATGCAGCCCATGCTGTGCTACGTTCGCACTACAAAAACATGTGACAGAAGACCCTGAAGCTGACGAGGAGGTCAGACAAAGTGTAGAGAGGAGTTTCTACGTGGACAACTGTCTGCAAAGCGTCTCGACGCCAGAAGAAGCCGAAGCCCTCCTGCTCAAGCTCCGTGCCTCACTGATCAAAGGCGGCTTTGATCTCCGGCAGTGGGCCAGCAGTGACCCTCAAGTACTTCGCAGCCTCTCCCCAGAGACAAAGGCAGCAAGCAGCGAGACCTGGATGGCGACCACCCCAGGTGAAGCACAGGAAATGACATTGGGCCTAGTCTGGCGCTTCAAAACAGACTCGCTCCATTACAAGCACACACCCCTGACCCCGGAGCAGGGAAGGTCGACCCCTCTACCGACCACCAGACGGAGCGTATACAGAACACTCGCAAGTCAATACGACCCGCTGGGGTGTATCCTACCTTACACCACTCGGGCGAAAATGATTGTACGAGAGCTGTGGGACAAGGAACAGGGCTGGGACGACCCCATACCCGATCACCTAGCTTCCACATGGAGAGAGTGGGAGGGAGAACTCAGCTCGCTCCAAAATGTGAACATACGCCGGAGCTACTTCCCACCCACAGTGCGGCTGGAGACGTGCCAGATGGACCTGCACGTCTTCAGTGACGCCTCGGAAGTAGCCTACGGTTCGGTGGCTTACTTGCGGGCCCGAGAGGAGGGAGGAGAAATACACACAGCCTTCATCCTGGCTCGCTCAAGGATAGCCCCCCGCAAGCAACAATCGATCCCGCGTCTAGAGCTCTGCGCAGCTCTGGTAGGCGCGCAACTCGCCACGTTAATCCAACGTGAACTCACCATCCCGGTGCAAAGAACAATCTTGTGGTCAGACTCCATGACCGTACTCACATGGATCCAGTCCGATTCTTGTAGATACAAGGTCTTCGTGGGAGTCAGAGTCACAGAGATTCAAGACCTAGTAGGATCAGCGTGCTGGAGGTACGTTGACACCAAACAGAACCCAGCCGATGTCATCACACGGGGGATGTCCCTAGATGACCTCACACGTCCCAATATCTATAGTGACGGTCCTGAGTTCCTCAAGCTCCCGGAGGAGGAGTGGCCTACCCCCACCCCACGGGAGGCTAGTCAAGAGGAGGCAGAGATCAAGAAATCGATGTTCTGTGGGCTGACGCACATCCCAGTCCCCACTGACCCTAACATAGACGACTGCCTCACCTTTGAGAGTGCGCAGCTAAAAACATTCCTGTGGCACCACCCTGAGGTTCCCCCCACTACAGACATTGACGCATCGAACTACGCAGAGGCAGAACTCCTTCTGCTACAGCGAGCCCAAAGAGACTCGTTCCCCGATGAGCTAGACTGCCTGCAGGGAACAAAGCCAATCCCTTCAGACAGCAGACTGCTCCACTTGGCCCCTGAGCGCGACACCCATGGCCTCATCAGGGTGGGTGGTCGTCTGAGACGAGCCCCGGACTTAACGGATGACGTCAAGTATCCTATAGTCCTCAACAGCCGACACAAGGTCACTGAGCTCATCATAAAGAAATACGACGAGGATGTGCACCACGCTGGTGCAGAGAGAGTCTTCGCTGAGATCCGACGTCGTTACTGGATACTGCAAGGAAGAGAAGCAGTACGTTGCTTCCAGCGGACCTGTCTAGACTGTCGCAAGTGGCGAGCACAGCCCAGTATACCCATGATGGCCGACCTACCTCCCTGTCGCCTCCGACTCGGCGAGAAGCCCTTTCACTCCACGGGCGTGGACTGCTTCGGCCCGCTCTACGTGAAGAAAGGAAGAGGGACAGAGAAGAGGTGGGGCATTGTATACAAGTGCATGACCACCCGAGCAGTACACATAGAACTCCTTCCGACCATGAGTACGGATTCATTCCTCATGTCCTTCCGGAGATTCACAGCACGAAGAGGAAAACCGTCTACGTTGTTGTCTGATCACGGGACAAACTTCAAAGGCGGAGAAAGAGAGCTGAGAGAGAGCTTCCAAGCCATGGGCCCAGAACTTAAGACCCACCTCGCTCCTTATCAGATCGAATTCCAGTTTAACCCCCCGAACGCCCCTCACTTCGGGGGAACCTAGGAAAGAGAAGTACGTTCCATAAAGACAGCTCTGTACGCCGTGCTTGGGGCCCAGACCGTGGCGGAAGAAGTCCTCACGACAGTCCTCACGGAGATCGAGGGAGTATTAAACTCAAAGCCCCTCGGTTACGTCTCAAGTGATGTAGCAGATGTCGACCCAGTCACCCCCAACACTCTCTTGATGGGGCGGCTGGACCCTGCTCTTCCACAGACGGTGTACAGACCTGAAGAAGCGAACGGCCGAAGAATGTGGAGGTACAGTCAAATATTGGCTGACCAGTTTTGGAACAGTTTCCTCCTCCACTACCTACCGTCTCTCCAAACCCGTCAGAAGTGGGTAAAGGACAGAGACAACTTACAAGTGGACACAGTCGTTATGATCATAGACCAGTCACTACCCCGAGCTATGTGGCCGGCCGGCCGCGTAAGCAAAGTGATCACTGGTGCCGACGGGAAGGTCAGAGCGGCAGAAGTTATTGTCCAAGGGCGGACCTACACCCGACCCGTGGCGAGGCTGATAGAGTTGCCGAGGCTCCCTGACTCCCCTGATGACGATCATGACCCACTGACTTTGTAGATTGCCCTACTCCTCACAACAGACATTGAGCAGTTGACTGGATTATTAATCTGTTTCCCTTAACTAATTAGGTGCGGACTAATTAGGAGGCGGCTGTTGTGAAGGGCCAGATTAAAACTGAGAATCTACCTTTATTGTTTGATATACTTTGTATATTATTTATATATACACGGAATATCCCTTTACCTGCGTTCAAACCATAGTAATATTCGCTCTCCTTATTGGACAGCGCCCTAGGCGCCAGCTCGCAAGCCCCCAACGTCAGGTTCAAAGACAAGCTCAGGCATGTCAGAACATGCCCGGAGACAGCGTATTGATCCCAGACAAGAACTAAGGTTTGGGACTAGATAATCACTTAAGTATATATACAGCGCAAGGTGCGCACAGCACTACTTCATTCTTAGTCCATCTAAACAAGCCAACGTAGTTCATCGTGTGAAGTGGGCAATCGTGCGTTGAGAACATGTGCGAATAGAATAGTAAAGTGTCAGAGTTTAATGCAGTAACGTCAAGTTCGACCTAATCTAATGTGAAGTAAATAGTCGTTCATTTATTGTATATCGTGCAACCACAGTTCGTTCGTGTGTAGCATTACCCAGCGGTTCGTCGTGTTTTAGCTAGTGTACCTTAGCCAGGGTGTGTGGCCTAAATACGTCGCCAGCACCCGAGGAGGCCTAGTCGGAGAACCGTTGGACATGTGCACAGGAGAACCAGCGTCGGCGATTGCAGAACCATTACTGGTTGGATTATATTAATTTGGAACGTGTTACCCGGAGAAGAGCCTCGTTGATTTCCACTATCGTTTGGGATTCAACCTCGTGAGGATTACAACTCGGGCTGGCCTCATGGACAGAGGCTGGCTAGCTGTCATCATTGCTATCGAGCATTTGGATTACAGTTATTGCTTTTGCTGCTGATCGTTGGATTTACAAGGACCGACTCCTGTACGTGGAGTCTCTTTATTCTTCATTGAATCAGACTGAGTATCCGAACATTCCTCTACCCTCTAGGCCTTACAACCCCGGAGGGAACCCAGTGTCTCCAGGCGGTACCAGCATTGCCTTCTATAGTTGCTATTATACGACCGGTGGCATCAACTTAGACCCATCGTAGGAATCCTGCTATTCCCAGTGACTCATGCTACTGACTGACTTTATGCATATTCTTCGCCATACAAGTGCGACCCTAATTCTCATTCTGTAACCTAATGTTGCATAATAATAAAATACCCTCAAATACTATTTCTTTGTCAATGCCGTGTTCTTGTGAGTGTTCACCATCTATATTCGATGTACTGTCTGGCCAGTAATTAAAGTACATACCTAGCAGTGGTTTAATCTATCACAATCTTTAATACAGTCAGGGTTTTGTAACCCCTCAGTTACACAGTGTATGCATTTTCTTTTCTTTTTTCACAGTAAACAACACCAACACAGACACATGACAAGAAACGAAACAGTGCAGTGGAGGATTAATCAATAAAATTAGAGCTGGGCCGTTAACGGCGTTAACATGCTGCGTTAACGCTATACTAGTATCGCGCGATAATATAATTAACGCATTAATAAAAATTTTTTTTTTTTTTTTTTTTTACCTTTATTGAAATGATTCTTTCTGTTTTGCTCCTGAGAGTGTGCTAGATACTGTACTGTACTGGTAATATTATTTATTTGTGTTAACTTCTGAATAAAACAACTTATTAAACACAAGTACATCTTATTGAACATTATTTTGATATTTCATTACCAATTATAATAGCAAAACAGCTTTTTCAAACAGTCTGTAATGCATTTTGGAAACGGGAGATGGGCTCATGGTGTAATGGGCCACCTGGCCTGAGAAACATAAGGAGGAAAGAAAAAGTAAGGACTTACTTCTGGTCATTATTTGGGTAGAACACACATATTTTGAATGCCTTCTGCAGTTTTTTTTTTTTAAGCCATTTTAATCTAGATTAATCTAGATTAAATCCAGGATTTCAGATAGATTAATCTAGATTAAAAAAATTGATCTATGCCCACCTCTAAATAAAATACATATATATATATAAAGTGAAGAGTGCAGAGTTCCAGTACGGACTAGTGCAGTGCAGTCAGTGTCATTGTGCCAGTGTCGCTTGGGGGCAGAGGGGGGAGGGGGTGGGGGGGGCGAGGGGACCTGAGGCATTGATGAGCCTGGCGGCTGAGGGGAAGAAGCTCAGTCTGTGACGAGCTTTCACAGCCTTTGGGATCCTCAGCCTTCTCCCAGAAGGGAGCAGGGTGAAGAGGCTGTGATCGGGGTGGGATGGGTCGGCCATGATCTTCCTCGCCCTCTTCAGCGCCCTGGGGTCGTGCAGGGACCTGAGGGAGGGCAGGGGACAGCCGATCACCCTCTCCGCGGAGCGAATCACCCGCTGCAGCTTGGCGAGATCTTTTGCCGCTGCAGCGGGGAACCAGGAGATGATGGAGTGGGTAAGGATGGACTCAATGATGGCCGTGTAGAATTGGGTCATCATGGTCATGGGCGTGGCATGGGTCTGAATCACTCCCCCTGTTTTCACAGAAAAACGGGGGCAGGCCCTTTAACCAGTCCCGATTACAGGGACCGGAAAATCTACCTATTTTGTCAACAAAATCCAGAACGAACCCGATTTTGTCCGGCCGTCATGGCTGTGACACCTGCTGTATCACAGCAGAGCCAGAAACAGAGCAAGACGACTTTTACTCTTTTGCTTCAAAGAACCTTGAATAAACAACCCGAACCGGGGAGATGCGGACACAACACCCCTGGTTGTTAACGCCAGAGCTAGCGAGGGTCCCCACATATCCGCAGACGGATAGCGGGGAATCCCCGTTATGCAAATACAGACATGCAAATACGGATATGCATAACAGCCCAGGCGCCAACATGGCGGCAGGCTAGCTCGCCTGGGCGGGACTTCCACATACACATCACTACGTGAGGAACGTAGCGCCATCCCTCCCCTGTTTAACACTTTGATCGCCATGGTTAAATTCATAATTTACCATCCCTAGCCAGCTCTATTTGTCTATGGAGAAGTTCCCCTTCTTTGCAGGGCTATAACTTTTTAAATTCTATTGCTAAATTGCCATTATTATGGCCCATTCAATGTCCTATATCCATTGTTCAGGGTGTAGCAACGATATACTTTTTCATTCACATATTCATACTAAAATATGGTCTAAAGTATAAGTATGTTTTTATCGTTTTCTGCAGCTTTCTCCAGAACTTGATTTATAGCTCCAAATGCATTATATTGATGATCAAATACAGTTTGGTAGCGATCGTTGCCAGATGAAAAATTTCAACTGGAGGTACTTCTAGAAGTTACTACGTATCATCTGATATTGACCGGATGGGCGAGGGGGCGTTTATAATTCCGTGGGCAACGTTATACCATTCATCTAGTGTGGGTCATATGATCATCAGATCAGTTAGTATAGAATACGTTAGAAAATAACGTTGAAACTCACCGTATCTTCCTCGCGCCGTTGGACGATCAGCGTGGAGTAGACAGTTTTCGATTATGGGATGTTGATCCTGATGAACCATTTCCAGGTTGTATAATACTATATACGTCCAAATAACGTTGTTTATTGAGTTAGGGCGAGCGATTGATTATCCAGTGTGTTGAGATAGAGTCCTGCTAATGATCGCGAGTGCCCGGACGATTTATGGATGAGCACTTCCTGTTTGACGAGTCACTTCCTGTTGGCGATCTGCCGATCGGCCACCAGATGGCGCTCTTGAACCGCTAGAGAGTTGAGTGGAGATCAGCAGTATATCTCAGGACCCCGGAGGAGAAATATGATTTCGATCACAGATTTTTGAAATATTGACATCAAAGACGAGTTACGGCGTCTTCGGCAGAATGAGCATGGCTAGGAATGACGTCTAAACACGTCATCGGCGATTAAAGTGTTAACATACAAGTGACACCTACACTTGCCACCATGTTAAAACGCCAGGCTCTGCCACGCCAAAAGAGAAACACCCCCCTAGAGAGCTTTCTCTCCCCAGACAGTATCATATCACAATATGTACGAACAGACACAGGCGGCTAAAAACCCCGCAGAGTCAAGAGACATACAACATGTTGCCACCTACCTCCTCCCAGTGGGAGCGTTGCCCGTGCTCATAGTGGATCAGAGGAGCTGGATGTAAGATATTTAATTAATAAATATAGTACAGTCCCCCCCCCATCAGGCCTTCTCCCGGGGGAGAAGACCGATACGTCATATACCCACATGAACAGACTGTAAAGGACCCCCTACAGGTATAACGCCGGTTCCAATTTGAAAACATGGGACCAGACACCGCCCGCTGCCTCCGGGCTGAGCGCCACCGGATACAGCAGCCTTACCGTTATTA
Organism: Notolepis coatsorum; assembly: GCF_963971535.1. Lineage (NCBI taxonomy): Eukaryota > Metazoa > Chordata > Actinopteri > Aulopiformes > Paralepididae > Notolepis > Notolepis coatsorum. The sequence continues at coordinate 51,288,440 of NC_140173.1, forward strand.
TAAATAACACAGACTGTAGGGTCACTGAACAATCTAACATCAGACACAGTCAGAAATCATACCAGGTATATTCTTATGGGGGATAAGACTAAAACGTCATATCCAACACATACAATCAAGTACAATGCCCCCACCGAGTGCAACGCCATTTCCCGTTCTTTAACCCTTCTGCCCCCTTAGCAAAGATTTCGTGTTTTTTGCCTATATTCATTTGTGTTTCTGTGTACAACGATGTCTTTGTTGATTATTATATCATGAAATTGCATCAGATTGGTCATCTTTGATATTTATTCAATATATCAAAGGCTCATCATTAGAATGCCTGTAAAAAAAAAAAGGTTATTCACTTTTGGAGCGGACAAACCTTGGCAATCTTTTCGTGTTCTCATTGACTTCAATGTTAAAAACGCTGATTTTTAATCTGCACTAATTCATTCAAATGCACGCTGTTTTAGTGTCACCGAGAGCCTGTTGCTCTTTCAGTATGTCCGTTTAATGAACGTTACCATTTATGACACACGGTGGCGCAGTTGCACTGTGGCTGGTGCAACCAGCTCTTGGCTGGTGGGAGTGATCCCTCTCAGCGCTTCTGCCGCTTTGAAAGCTCACTGGCCCGGCTTCGCTCTGTAGAGCCAGATGGCAGGAACGCGAAAGGCGCTGGCTCTTTCAAAATCAGCGGGGAGCTTGCCAGGCACACTGACGGCGCAGGGCACTCCACCCCGTCTGCAGGGTAGGGCGTGTAGCGCTCTCTTTGCTGTTCCTTCTTGGCAGGTTGAGCGTTGCGCGCAGCCCCACTCTGGGCTACACCGCACCCGCTCTGCGATAGGGCCCTCCGACGCTCCGCGTTGGGGCGCGTGTCTCTCTGCGCCTCGTTGCGCGCACCCCGGGAAAGTGGTGCCCCAGGAGCCGCCGCTGGTCCTCCATCCTGCGCAGGCCACCGTCACCTCGTCGATGGAAGAGCCAAAAAGCCCGTCATCGGAGAGGGGGGCGAGGAGAAGAGGCAGCCTCCTGCGTTCCTCGAGGGAGGCCTGCTCCAGCCACAGAGCCCTCTGGGTCAGGGTCGCCAGCGCCTGTATCTTCCCGGCGGCTATGCTCTGCAGCTGTACCAGATGCAGAACAGCCCCATGGACTGAGCCACAACGTCATTGGTGTCAAGGCTCAGCAGCTCTCCACTAGACACCAGTTTCGACATGTAAGCCGAAATCTGGGCGATGTTGCTGGTGGCGGCCAGGCTCTGTGTGGCAGCCATGTAGGTCTTGTCAGCCCACTCCGCCAGCTGACGAGCCAACCTGCCTTTCGGCATGGGCTTCAAGCTGGGGTGCCACATCATCTTGGGGGGATAGGACGGATGCCAACGGTTTATCAAGCCGTGGCACACCTGTCGCCATCCCCTTCTCCATCCCCTCTACCTGGGTAAAGGGGAGGTAGGCCTTGGTCAAACCCCTAATGTGCAGGACCTCGCGGCCCGTGGCAACATAGCGGAGGACCAAGGGGAGGGCCGGGCAAAGCAGGTAGGGCTTGTCACGTGAGCCTCCCCTGAAAAAATTACCTACCAGGTCGTCCTGGCAGCGGTACAGGAAAAGGGACGCCATTCGCCTCCGCCGCCATTACTTGGGGGGAAATGATGGCCATCTCCTGGCGTTGGACGAGCTCCTCCTGGGCGATGTCCTGCAGGGACGGTTGGTATACCTGCCCCGACTCCAATGACGCCACTGACATGGGGACGTCTGCCTCGTCGTACTCGGGCCCAGCGTAGGCCTGGCGAAAAACACCCAGGGCCCCCTGGTGCGGGTCCACGTTGGGCTCGAAAGCCTCCGAGCCCGCATAGTCGACCTCCACCTCCACCGGTCCTGATGGACCACTCAGGAGGCTCCCCTCCCGGGCAAGACGTTGGGCCGAAAGCCTTTGCCGCAGGTCCACAGCGCTGGACAGGCCGGCGTCCTCCAGCAACATGTGCGGCTCGCCGCCATTGCCGCCGCCATGTCCTTCATCCTGTCGGGAGAAAGAAAAAGACGGCCGGGACTCCATCGTCCTGAACCGGCGGTCCAGAGGAACCCCCGGGCGCGACGTGGCGACCTGCCGCACGAAGCGCCACGGGAGTCCCGCCGAACATCTTGATAAATCCATTTTTCTTTTGTTCACAATACTTCCACACTAACTAATGTTCCACTCTGCAAGAAGGCTTCTAGCACAGCTTCCGTTGAAACAATGAGGAAGGGGGAAGTAGACCAACCACACCTGGCTTTAAGCCGACCGGAGGTGGGCGTGGTCGGGCAAATAGAAGGTACATGTGAAGTTTTCATTGAACGCACACAGGCGCTGAGTATATCCCATAGAGCGAAGCAGACAGCGTAGCCAATGAAATATAACTATGTGCCCTTCATGACATGGATAGTTGTATTAAAATATTATACTGCAAAAGTGATGAAATTACTCAATATATTGACTGACCCCATATGCGAAAATATGCAGCATAAAGCCCCTCTAGAGTACATTTACCTACTTAATATCGTAATTTTTCACATTTTGATTGTTTTGCACGCATAGTGCCCTGATATTTACCATATACCCCAAGGCCATCAGAATATTTAGAATATAGACTATTAAATACAAAGCTGTTATAGGAGGGAATTTATCAGATGCTGTTTTTAAAAGAAATGGAATTATTAAACTGTATTCTAATTACTGTAAAAAGGACAATGGAAGGTTTATCACAATTAGCTATTAACGCTTTGGCTGCCTAAGGTTAAATTCATGATATACCATAGATTGCCAGCGCTATTTGTCTATGGAGAAAGTCCCCTTCTTTGCAGGGCTATAACTTTTTAAATTCTATTGCTACATTGCCATTATTAGGGCCCATTCAAAGTCCTATATGTATTGTTCATTGTGTAGCAACGTTAAACTTTTTCATTCACATATTCATAGTAAAGTATGGTCTAATGTATAAGTATGTTTTCATCTCTTTCTGCAGCTTTCTCCAGAACGTGATATATAGCCCCAAATGCATTATATTGATGATGAAATACAGTTTGATGGCAATCAGCGCGATATAAAAAATTCCAACTAGACGTACTTCTAGAAGTTACTACACGTCATCTGATGTTGACCGGATGGGCGAGGGGGCGTTTATAATTCCGTGGGCAGCGTTATACCAATCATCTAATGTGGGTCAAATGTTGATAATAGCAGTTAGTATCGAAGACGGTAACGTTACATGCTGAAACTCACCCCAGTCTCCGCGCGCCGTTGGGCGATCATCGTAGAGTAGAAATCTTATCATTATGGGATATATTTTTACCCGGTCCATCTCCAGCTTGTATAATGGTATATACGTCCAAATCATGTTGTTTATCGAGTTATTGCCAATCGATCACCGTGTAGCGTGACGAGCCAGAGTCCCATGACCTATAGCGAGCGCCCGGAAGTACTACAGACGTCTAGCAAAACCTCTATGCCACATCCTGTTTGGCGATTGCGCCGATCGGCCACCAGATGGCGCTCCTGAACCGCCAGAGAGCTCAGTGGGTCCTGCTGGTGGATCTCAGGCCAGCGGAGGGGACATATGAATCCGATCGCAGATTTTTTAAATATTGATATAAGGACGACGTAACGCGTCCTCCGGCAACTTTAGCATGGCCAGCAAAGACGTCTAAAGACGGTTCCCGGCAGCCAAAGTGTTAAATGACAGCTTAAAACCCTCTAGACTCAGTCTAGCTTCACCAGTGACTGTACATAACCACAGAGTGGCACATTGTGGGCTTATTCTGACAGTCAGCATGGTTATTTGATTGGGGGAACCTTGGTTTACTTGCTGTTACAGTTCAACAGGGCTGGTCCTGCTACATTTGGTGCCAGACTGATGCCCCCCCCCCCCCCCCCATTCAGATCTACAATAGAAAAGAATGAAAACCATTCTAAACATCTGAAGAGTCCTGCAAATTCCTGTACATTTGGTAATTTCGGCAACTGCTAGCCAGCACTTACTTATGAAAATGGCTCAGAACCCCCCCTTTTATTTTCAATGTGCCTATACATCACCAACTCTCTTAACACATTCAGAGCTGGCCGGATATGACCAAATTAGGGCTTGTAGGCCAGCGTTAATCAATGGGAGAACGGGGACATTTGCGAACGCTTAAACTATATATCTTAAATTATGGCTTTGGGTCTAATACACCCGTCGCTTATCAATGACTTGCTTGCAGTCAACATGTATGAAAACGGATTGTTTTTTCATCGGTACATTTACGTTTCATACCGTTTTGAATACGATTATAGTTTTGGAGATGTCTAGTAATTCCAGAGAAAGACGCGATAATAGCCCTTTAGTGGAATACACAAAACAGGTTGTTATTTTTCGGCTGATTTATGAATTGTTTTCAAATAAACGGTAGATTATCGATAGTATATGTGTCCTTATGCACGCTAGAGAAGCGGGCTGAAAAATTGTTTATCCGTGCCTTGCTCCGCGGCAACGGCACGCACACACACACACACACACTCACGCACACACACACGTTGTGACCGCTGTGAAAAAAACATCTGATTAACCCAATACTGGTAACATAGATTCCTTACCTCACATCTGATGTTCTGCAAAAAGATTAATCCAATTCCTGATCGCCATTCCAAATATTGATCGCGTTTATTGATCCAACGTTATAGTCCAAAACACATAATCCAAGCTGCTCCCGGCCTCCCCAGTCAATGTGGTAACACGATACTGCTTGCCCAAGAAGGGAAACCCGGACCGGAGTTTTTTTTCTGATGAACATCCCCAGCCAATCCAATCCAATGATGTGCAATACCATCCGGGAGACGATAGGCGGCGGTATTTGCCCTTTTGCGAGCTTAGACCCATTCCCAACTATAGGTTGGAATCAGGTTGGATGGATGAAAATGAATGGATATCGCTAATAAAAGAAATAACGATTAAAATCCGACTATACTCGTGATTGGCACGCAAGCGATGGCGAGTTAACCCGACTATCATCGTTGTTGTGAAGGATCAGATTAGGCCGAGTGTATGTTTGTTTATATATGTGTATTTGGATGGTGTTTGTATGTCGTTTGATGTCCCCTGTATGTTCCTTGTGCAATGTGCACTGAGTGTCCCTTTGGTCTACTGGACAGCCCATGGTAGTTTCATTCTACCATTGGACGAGAACCTGGCACCAGGTTGCCATGCCCCTAGGTTCAAGTTCAATCGTGCCGCCCAACATGTCGTGGCAAGCCCCGGTTCCGCGCAGGAATACGTCTGGCGAAATACGAATGGTACTATTTGTTCATAGCGCATATATATATGGCGCAAGTAAAGTAGAACTTTCTTTTAGTCCAGTTCTTTACCCTCCAACAGAGTGACAGACGCGAAGCCTCACCCACGACGCACGTGTGGTGTAGTAAGGCCTACTTGGCCTCAGAATAGGCATTGAGATATCGTGTCGATTAATAGTTGAATAGTCATAGTTTGGCACTATACCGTCGAGTTGGACGTATTCTATTAAGCTAATAATAGTCTATTTATGTATGGTGCATCGTTCGGTTAGAGTTCTAAAGTTATCAGTACCCCCATCGTTCCTGACGTTATCTGGACGCTTAACCAGGCTGGGCAGACCCCTAGTGGTGCTTGCATCCGAGGAGCTCCGGGCCAGGGCGACTGGACCTGTATATTGGATTACTCTACCCGGACGACGGCGAGCCTTCCACGGCTTGGATTATGCTTTGGGTGCTTTGATTATTCCATGGATAACGGCCAACACTGCGGAGTGTTGGAACTACCCCCCGGAGAGGACTCCAGGTGAGACGGCGCTCTACACCAGTGAGGTCTCCTCACGTCTCTCCGTTGTGGACCGGCAGCTACCGTCCACCCGAGGGTCCAGCTGTATTCGTCTGCGGACCGAGGTTCTGTGGGCACCGTGTTCAAGACTTTGAATTCTCCCAAGAAACTGTCGGCCAGATGGGATACCGCCAGCGGCTTCTCTAACCCCCCCTCCTACTGTCTTACAACCAGCGGGACACCCCCCCCCCCCTTAGTGTATCCAGCTATAATCATTTAAGTACCATCGCTATCGTTCCTAAATATCCAGGTTGTATACTTACTCCCTGCGTAACCAGAGATTGGACATTCAATGTTGATTTACCTACGAATACTCATTTGCCATACAAGTGCATATTTCAAATCATAAGTGTAAACAAGTGAACGTTGTATATACCTTTTGCTATATTAAACCTTCGATTTGTACATTTGTGTGGATTCGTTTCATCAGGTGGGAAAGTGTTCATCATACTTATATCATGTACTGGATGGCCAGAAGTTAAAGTACAAGAGGTAGTGGTATTAAATACCATATCTAACAATACAGTCAGGGAATTGTACCCCTCAGTTACAATCGTGATTGGCACGGAATGGGTTAATGGCCTATATTCTTATGTATACATTTGGTTGCACAAGCGCACATGTCTGTCTTTCTGTCTGAGCATATTTCCAGATATATCTTGCAAACTGGAGGGTCAATTTGGATGAAACGCTGACAGCAGGCCAAGGACCTGAATTCACAAATACCTTTCAAATAGGTCAACGTCAAGTATCCCCTGTCTTATAAATTGCCTTTTCCAGTGTTTATCATTGTTTTCTAGCAATGGGGGTTTGTATCAATGGGGTCTGTGTCTCTAATTCTCATTTTGGCTCATCAGTCTAGTCTCGAGTTCACGAGATCCTCCCTCACTCAACTAAGCCATTCTGATTTGACTGTTTTGCTGATGTGAGTAAGGCACTGGTTGTAGTCACCGCCCACAAAACTCATGCCTACTGCTAAATACAAAAAAAACTGTATGCATGATGTAGTGGCGGCTGCTGACCAAATTTCTTGTTGAAGCACAAAATTATTATATTATATTATATATTAAATTATATTTTTAAAACATCCCCAAGGCTGCAACACCCCCATTCCTCCCAGGTGTCAGGCTCCTCATTCGCTTCCATTCATTTTGGGGACCATCTTTAAATATCATACTTCTGAAGTATAAACAAACTATACTGCTGTGATGATTTCAATAAAACAGACCATTCTGAGTCAATGGTGGTACATGCTTGTACAACAGAGAGAGAGAGAGAGAGAGAGAGAGAGAGAGAGAGAGAGAGAGAGAGAGAGAGAGAGAGAGAGATAGACAGGGAGAGAGAGAGAGAGAGAGAGAGAGAGAGAGAGAGAGAGAGAGAGAGAGAGAGAGAGAGAGAGAGAGAGAGAGAGAGAGAGAGAGAGAGAGAGAAAGAGAGCAAGAGAGAGAGAGAGAGGCAGTGAGAGAGAGAGAAAGAGAGAGAGAGAGCGAGAGAGAGAGGGAGCATTAGAGACAGGGAGAGATAGCAAAAGAGAGAGAGAAAGAGAGAGAGAGATAAAGAAAAAGAAAGAGAGATATATATCGCGCCACTCACTCATATCAGACGTCACCTCACTGCACTTATGTGTATCATGTATGTGACAAATAAACCTCTTGAATCTTGACTTGCCATATTCAATCAGTTTCAGTAACTACAGAACAGTACATTAGACTCACTTGTTGTTTGGTTGCATAAATGCATCGGGTTGGAACGAGCCTCGAGCCGTCGCGTTAACCCTTTGAGAAGCTTTTGTCGGCAGGGCTTGATAAAGTGTATGTCCAGACTCCATATAAATCCAAATCCAACACTGTCAGTAATGTACAGTATCTCGTGCTGATCTCTCCAACTCCTGAGAATACACTTCTTATATCTTGTTATTACCGAACCACGACGCACTGAATCGAAACTACTACACTGGACCCCCCGCGTAGCATTAGCTGGTACCATTCTCTGATTGGATTTCAAGGCTGTCAATCATTCAATCCCCGTTCGTGAATGGCAAGAGCAATATTGCACTGACCGGGCTTAGATGACGTTAATATAGCCTATTTTGATTGGCTATTATATTCATAAGGTCAGCCCGTGCAGGGAAAGTTGCACCTGAGTGATTGACAGCTAGCCATTACTGACTGCAGGCCTGATCAGAGAGCTCAAAGCTGTCACTTGGCAATTTTTTAAGAAAAAAATAAATTCACTGGCATTTTTTTTACAGAGGAAAACATTTCTAATAAAAAAAAATAATAATAATAATTTAAAAAAAAAGAAATATATATATATATGTATGTATGTGAATTAATAATAATTATGAATTATGAGTGAATTTGTGATTCACGTGTTGTCATGGAATAACCTCCACTGGCATGATGTTCAGCAAACGACCAGTCAGAATCACAAGATCTAATGTGTTTCTGGGGGGGGGGAACTGGAATTGGTTTCCCATTTCAAGTACCTCGGCATCATGTTGGACTCGAACCTATCCTTTAAGAAACATGTCAAAAAAGTGAAACGCACAATTAATTTTAATTTCGTTAATTTTAGACAAATCTAGCCTTTTTAACAGTTGATGCTGCAAAAACGTATCTTCATTGCATGATATTCTCACATATTGAATACTGCTTCACAAACTGGTCATTTGCTGGTGTCACTGTCATGAAACACATCGAACAGCTTTATCATAGAGCCATCAAGGTATTTGCCAGGAAACCATTGGCATACCACCATTGCAATATTTTGAAACAATATAACTTTTTGAGCTTTGAAAATTTCAAAGTCTTAAAAAGCTCTTGTTTCATCTACAAATGCCTACATGGACTAGCTCCCCTTCCTGTACAGGAATTCATCTACAAAAAAAGAAACACTGGACTCTGCACCAGGTCAGACACCAGAGGTGACTGCATGGTCCAACGTAGACTGACCACGTTTGGCCAAAACGTCCTGTCCATAAAAGGCAGTCAAACATGGAACAGTCTCCCCATTTCCATAAGGGAAAGCCCCACCCTTGCTTCTTTTAGAGGGCAACTAAAATAATTGCTGAAGTCCAACCAGTCATGTGAACACATGTGACATGATGTTATGTATTTGTAAATTCTTTTACTGTTTTTATGTGTCCTGTTTTTATGTATTTGTACATTTCTTACTGTTTCTATGAGTCCTGTTTTTATGTTTGGGGACAACGGATGGAAATTAGCCTCGTGCTAAATCCGGCAATTTTTACACTCCACAGTGTTCATTAATTTTGCATTGTCCCGTCCAAATAAACGAAGTAAAAAAAATTAAATAAAAAAAAACGCCACAATCAACAATTCGCTCAACAACAGAGCGAGTGGAATTACTTCCTCAAACGGGTTGACGTGCGAGGGTGCCGACAGAGACAGCAGAGAACGAGCGAGCGAGAGAGAGATATAGAGATAGAGAGAGAGAGGGAGAGATAGAGAGGGAGAGAGAGAGAGAGAGAGAGAGAGAGAGAGAGAGAGAGAGAGAGAGAGAGAGAGAGAGAGAGAGAGAGAGAGAGAGAGAGAGAGAGAGAGAGGGAAACGAGCATTTGCACACAACCTCCCGACCGCACACAGGAGGGAGTGTGTGTGTAAATGTGTGTGCACGCGGGGCTGGAGCTTCTCCACTCACTCCACTGTCAAAATATCATTGCGCACGCTCCCACGCACGCACCCGTATTCCAATCCGTGCAATAATATTCACAGGGGTATATATTGTCATTTGAAACAAGTTACCAATGCATTGTCCCGTGGGATTATGCCCCCCGCAGCTAAATTAATTAGTATCCCCCTCAAGCTCTCTATATCTCTCTCTGTCTGCTGGAGCCCAGCCCAAAACAGCTTGAAATCTTGAAGTGGAAAAATGCTGCTTTAGAGTACTTGATTAGAAATACAAAACAATGAATTTCTTTGAAGAAAACTTTACAGATGTGTTCCATAGACTCACAGGAATTGTGTAAAGTTACCCAAATAGTGAAAGGAATAGTCCCCTTTAATTGAATTCATTTCCATCATTGTCCATTGAAACACATATTCAGTTACACCTTTTGAACACAAGAGGGCGATACTACACAGGTTTGCTGATAATCAGCTCTCTGGCATCTGTTTACAACATGCCATAGTGAACCTATGGTTGTTGATATACATATTAGGGCTGGGCGGTATATCGATATAGTTTTAGTTGCGTTAAAATACATAACCCGCTTCTTAATGACATGCCAGTGTTTGCGTGTCTCCTCTCTCACACTCTCCTGCGCAACCACACCCCCACTCGTTCACAAGTTCTCTGGAGATGATTTGGATTTAAAAGATTGGATGAGCAGCAAAACCGTGGACCCTCAGGTTGGTAATTTGAGACGATATGAGATGTAGAACCTGTTGTTGGTGAGCCTGTGGTCTGCTGTTGTTAAGCAAACTTACACTGAGAGCTGGTTTATCGGCATTAAAAAACTGATATTTTAATTGGGTAATTCGCAAACTTTTCTTCATCATTGATGCTCATACATGATGCCAGCAGTAGAACAACGTGAATTGCCCGTCAAGACTGTGTAAATGGCCATTTTTGCCCAGTTTGTGTGAAGGCCTGACTGAGAACATTGATATTGAACCTTGATTGCGACATGACAGGCCGCTGGACTATGTAATTGGACTAATTAGGGAGGAGTAGCAGGCTTTATTATTTGTGTGCCATTGGCTACTATGTTTTGTGCCTGCCCCTCTCCCCTCCTTTTGCTGATTCTCCAAGTGTTCCTATAGGAAGATGATGACATCACAGGCCAACGCTTTGGAAATAAAACCAGGAAGGAGATATGGAATGTCGACTGGTTCCCACGGGAAGACTCATGCTACATGTTGTCTCGTCTCTTCACATCATCTGCAACGGTCCTTCAAGCCTTTTACAACACCAATCCAGCCTTCTCCTACTCAACCACTACACAGCAGAACCGGCTCGGTGCCTTGGCTTGGGAATTGACTCTGCTACACTCTCCTGAGATAAGTATTGTTTTTTTCTGCATGCACATAGGTGTTGTATATTGAACTGTGAATGAATGTGCCACTCATTCAGTTCTCCCTTGACAGGTTGACCATGTATATATTCCCTGCAAGACGGGAGCAGATTGGTTCCGGATGCAGAATCGACCAGTGGCTTTATCTCATGCACACCCTCGGCCCCCCCAGTATTGTGTTACTTTGTGGGCTAGCTGTGGCAATTTCACCTTCAGGCTATATTTTTAGCTGACCTGGGGTCAGCTTGTTTTATCACCCCCCTACTATATAGCTTGTCTCCCCATCGTTTGTACCTTCCATTCCCCTTCACTACCATGTTTTTAAGATCAGCATAATATTATTAGGCAGCCTAGCCTAGTTTTAGCCTTCCCTTGTGTGTGCACCTTTGTTGCCCCTTTTGGTTAACCTAGTTGGAGCACCCAACACCAACACGAACCAACACTCTCTCTCTCTCTCTTTCTAACACACACATGCACGTGCATAGCCTTCAGTTATATCTATTTACGTCATTCCCAATCATATCTATCTCTCTTATATTCACGCACACACTACCCCCCCCCTCTCTATCTTTTTATCACACACACACATTCACAAAGCCTTCACTCATATCTCCTATATATCATCATATATCAAGTTATGAGACTTGATGACATGATCTTCATTCTTGTAACTTTAACTCAAACTTTCATATTTTTCAACTGATATTGGAAAGGGAACACCCTCAGCATGCAAGTAATATAAAAAGGTAACAAAAAAACTGTTCAAATATAATAAGTGTAGTGTACTAATACATCAAATAATGTTAAAATGAAGGGTAATTCAAGTTTCACCCATTATTGTTTATAACGGACAATTACATTGTCTCTGGCAAGTGAACGTGACCTTTGGGCAAGTAGAACGTGACCTGTATGCTTTTGAGACCTTTCTACTCCGGTAGAAAACTTGACTGCTTTGTCAGGGAAAGAAAGTCTCAAAGTCTCTCACATGTCATTCTGTCAGTAAACTTCATCTTCAACCAAAGGCTCTGTTGTCGGCCACCATGAATAACCTGCTTAGAATCTGCAAGATGGTTTCACATCAGTATGTAATAGTGTAATAGTGTGTTATGTGCACACTATTACAAGCTACAGATGCAGCATTTAGGACTCTCCACCATACTACCGCGGTGCCGACGGGATTCATTTTGAAGCCGATTGCTGTTCTGTTATATGCCACCAGGAGGCACAAAGTCTCAACATATTTAATAGCTGTGGTTCATCAGGGAGGCAGTGGTTCATCAGGGAGGCTGTGGTTCATCAGGGAGGCTGTGGTTCATGTCAGGGAGGCAGTGGTTCATGTAAGGGAGGCAGTGGTTCATCAGGGAGGCAGTGGTTCATGTCAGGGAGGCAGTGGTTCATCAGGGAGGCAGTGGTTCATCAGGGAGGCTGTGGTTCATCAGGGAGGCAGTGGTTCATCAGGGAGGCTGTGGTTCATGTCAGGGAGGCAGTGGTTCATCAGGGAGGCAGTGGTTCATCAGGGAGGCAGTGGTTCATGTCAGGGAGGCAGTGGTTCATCAGGGAGGCTGTGGTTCATCAGGGAGGCAGTGGTTCATGTCAGGGAGGCTGTGGTTCATGTCAGGGAGGCAGTGGTTCATCAGGGAGGCTGTGGTTCATGTCAGGGAGGCTGTGGTTCATGTCAGGGAGGCAGTGGTTCATGTCAGGGAGGCAGTGGTTCATGTCAGGGAGGCAGTGGTTCATCAGGGAGGCAGTGGTTCATCAGGGAGGCTGTGGTTCATGTCAGGGAGGCAGTGGTTCATGTCAGGGAGGCAGTGGTTCATGTCAGGGAGGCAGTGGTTCATCAGGGAGGCTGTGGTTCATGTCAGGGAGGCAGTGGTTCATGTCAGGGAGGCAGTGGTTCATGTCAGGGAGGCAGTGGTTCATGTCAGGGAGGCTGTGGTTCATGTCAGGGAGGCTGTGGTTCATGTCAGGGAGGCAGTGGTTCATGTCAGGGAGGCTGTGGTTCATGTCAGGGAGGCAGTGGTTCATGTCAGGGAGGCAGTGTTTCATGTCAGGGAGGCTGTGGTTCATGTCAGGGAGGCTGTGGTTCATGTCAGGGAGGCAGTGGTTCATGTCAGGGAGGCAGTGGTTCATGTCAGGGAGGCAGTGTTTCATGTCAGGGAGGCTGTGGTTCATGTCAGGGAGGCAGTGGTTCATGTCAGGGAGGCTGTGGTTCATGTCAGGGAGGCAGTGTTTCATGTCTGGGAGGCAGTGGTTCATGTCCCACTGCACACCGTTTCCACTAATCACGGTCCAGAACCCCCCCCCCCCTCTACATGACTCTACATGAATCACTGCGAACCGTTTAGACTAATCACGACCCCCCCCCCCTCTACACGACTCTACATAACCCACTGCGAACCGTTTCCACTAATCACGGTCCAGAACCCCCCCCCCCCCCCCCCCCTCTACATGAATCACTGCGAACCGTTTCCACTAATCACGGTCCAGAACCCCCCCCCCCTCTCTCTCTCTTCACCCCTCACTCCCACAGAGTTCCCTGTCCTGGAAATAACCAGTGAATAATAATACTGTTATTCTATCATTTATTTTATTTCTTGACTAAACCTGTACCATGATTTTCCCCACCCTCTCCCATATTATAAAAGCACTCTCGTTTTTTCCCAGCAAATCTGTTAATTACATGGATATTGTGCTGTCACAACAGTATTATGTCTGTACTAGGTATACTGTAGTATTTCATGTTCACTATCGTCACCTTGTTTAACAACCAGGAAATGCCCATGAGAAGGTTGTATGTACCGACATGTACCGTAGTTGAAATCTAGTAATGTATGCACCGAAGAATATTTATTTTTCAGCTAATCTTAGTTACAACAGGGGTGTTATGTTTATAAGTAATGTATTTTCAACTACAATAATGCACTTAATAGAGTGCAGAACTCCACCAAGGCCAAACAATCTCCCCACTTTGCCATTACTTTCACACGTTTGACTGGGTAGATATCTGTGTATCTGTGTGTCTGTCTAACACCAGCCATGTACACATGTTTGTCAACTATGAGTGCTTGTGTAATCATTAATATACTAACCTACACTGTAGCACTCAACACTTTGATGAACATTGTTACTCAGCTGATAGAGTTGTACCCTTCCTGCTGTCTTGTTGTATAAAACTTGTAAGTCGCTTTGGATAGAAGCGTCAGCTAAATGACTAAATGTAAATGTTGTGTATGGGAGATGTTGGATAAAAGCACAAGTTATGTCAACAAAGAAAATGAATGCTAGAATAACAACAGACTGCATTTACACAAACATAGCAGCTTTTATCCAAAGCGCTTTACAATTTGTTCCTCACATTTGACCTACATTTACATTTTACATTTAGTCATTTAGCTGACGCTTTTATCCAAAGCGACTTACAAGTTCTGTACGACAAGTCATCAGGAAGGGCACAACTCTATCAGCTGAGTAACAATGTTCATCAAAGTGTCGAGTGCTACAGTGTAGGTTAGTTTATTAGGTTAGTTAGGGTTAGATTTTCTTATTTTTATTTCAGATAATGGTTGAAGAAGTGCGTCTTTAGTCGACGGTGAAAGATTGGGTGGGTTTCGGCTGTCCTAACTGGGGTGGGCAGTTCATTCCACCATTGTGAGGCAAGGACTGAGAAAAGGCGGCTTCTCCTTGATGACCCTCCCGGAGCTCGGATAGGAGTGGGTCTGAGACGGCCAGAAGATGCAGAGTGTAGGGGTCTTGAGGGTGTGTAGTTAGAGTCCATTGACCGGAGGTAGGCCGGAGCGGTTCCCTTTGCCGCACCTATTCACTCACACATTCACATGCACCAATGGCAGAGGCAACCATGTGTAGCCACCTGAATATGTCTGGCTATTATTCAGGGTGTCTAACGTTAATCTTTTGCATTTCCTGTGTTCACGAGGATGTTGTAACCAGTTGACCGCTCTTGATCATACCTACCCGGACATGGACACTTAACGTGCGGTTCTCTTTGATCACCCCTACACCGACATTGACTATTAACTTGCTGCTCTTTGATTCTCCTTCTTCAAAACATTGACGTTTCATAGCGAGACAGGACTACAGGTGCCGGCAGGGGGCGGTGGTGGTCGCTGGGCAGGAAGGACATCAGACGAAGAAGAATGGGTTCAACGCCAAGTGCAGCAGAGAGGAACTTCCTCTTTGACGTTCTACACGGAGGAAGAAGGACGTCTAAAACGGGAGCACCAGCGAGGCAGCACGCGAGGAACAGACTCAGCTACAAAACGGGTTATCCTAGAAATACATGCGGTAGTTGAGCGTTTGATTAATGCGCCAGATGAACTCAGTTACACAACGGGTTATCCTAGAAATATCTGCGGTAGCTTAGCGTTTGGTTAATGTGCCAGAGACACTGTGAATGAATCAACAGGCGAGCATCGCCGAAGACCAGGTGGTAGACATTGGCCACCTTGCGTTAGCTGTGTATAGGCGTCATAGCAGGAGGGTTCAACACGACCCACAGTTTAGCTGTGTTTAGGCGAGTACCACAGTTTAGCACGCGCACCGCAGCGTTTCCGTTAGCCGGTAATTACCGGTTTTTGACCGGCAAAATCTGTTGAAGTCCGACTTATTTAATATCTCCGGTCTTAATGTCCGGTGAAAATAATTCCCTGAGTCTAAGCACAATTTGATTATTTGAATTGTATTAAAATAGGCTAAAATTAAATAGCCTATGCGATGAACGAAACGATCATTACATTTGTTTCCTCGTTGCTTCTAATAATGACAACGACGTTGTCGGCGAGAGCTTAGTGCTGGTGTGCGGACTTTTGTGTGAAGCTGCAGAGCCAGAGAGGCAACGGCACAATGCAGTATTCCAGCAGTACTCCAATTTGGCCATTTTCAGCCAATGTTGGGTGGGGGGCGCTGCTGTGCGGTTCCCAGAAAAGAGCCAATAACAGCTAAATCAGCTTCTCTGCAGCGCCATACTCTTTGCAAATAAGTCGTTGCGAGGTGGAGAGAGTCGTCACGCAAACCACGATAATGTTGACGTCTCTCTGCTTTCTCAGTTCTTCGCTTGATATAATTAATACAAATGTCCAATATAACGGAATTCGTTAGCTCATAAAAATGTGATTATAACAGACTGCTGTTTAGTGTCGGACCGACTGCCCACATACGCGGTCTATTTTAGTTCAAGTCAGCAGCAGCACGGAGTATCGAGGGACTTATTTTATTTGGAATATATTAATTAATGACTGTATACGCAAAAGTAGCCTAGTTTTAAGTAATAATATTATAAATCTACATGCCTTGAGGATGACATTCTTTATATTGCCTGCCTATCAATTGTTTTAAAGCTCAATAAACTATGACCGGAATTAATCTCATTTGTCCGGTAGATTGAAATCTTGCAGGTCACGGAGACCGGCAACAATTTTTTCTAACGGAAACCCTGGCGCACCGGCCCACCTCTTCAGCCCAGCAGAGGACGCCACTACACTGCACGCTTCTCCAGCCTCTCCAAGCATCTGCCCCAGCGTCTACTCCGCCCCGCTGGCTGTTATCGCGGGATCTCCGTCGGCCATCTTAGCACCCGGACTAGTGGTGCTGAGGTTGAACCCGCCATCTTGGATAAGTACCAGCGGCGCTCTGAGTGTTTAAACGTGTTCGGTAGACAGTCCACTGTGTGGCGCAGGCTCTGTAAGAGTGAAGATAAACGATGCTTTGAACGAACGATGGAGAGCAGTGTATAGGGGCGCCCCAACCATTTCAAGCCGGCTTTAGATAGGACTTTATTTGCTAAATGTGGGCCCACTGTTAATTTCTTTTGAGTGTAATAATAATGTGTGGTGCTTTATAAAAATTCCCATTGAACTCCTTTACTCCTTAACTGGTTCTCCCCTACCGCGAAGCGGAGCAGTAGATAACCCTTAAAGGGGAAGAGGTTCTTACTGTGTCTGTAATATAGAGAGAGCACAAGGTGCCCAGTGTGGGAATAGCTTCCATTGTGGGAATAGCTTCCATTGTGGGAATAGCTGTCAGTGTGGGAATAGCTGTCAGTGTGGGAATATCTGTCAGTGTGGGAATGGCTTTCAGTGTGGGAATAGCTTTCAGTGTGGGAATAGCTGTCAGTGTGGGAATATCTGTCAGTGTGGGAATGGCTTTCAGTGTGGGAATAGCTTTCAGTGTGGGAATAGCTGTCAGTGTGGGAATAGCTGTCAGTGTGGGAATAGCTTTCAGTGCGGGAATAGCTTTCATTGTGGGAATAGCTTTCATTTTGGGAATAACTTTCCTCCATGTGTATTGTAGAGCGAGAGCACTAGGTGCCAGTGAGAAAATAGCCTTTCCAATTGAGTAATACCCATGTAAATTGAACCAGGTTATATAAAAGGAAATGGGAACACTGTGTGTGAGTCTTTAATGTGCACTTTGCCTAACCCTTTTCTCTCCGGGTAATGCTCATTATTATTTAACCCTTTCCCCACCCCTGCCTATAGTTCATGGTTAAAGGTCTCTACAGGTCATTAACACTTTGATCGCCATGGTTAAATTCATAATTTACCATCCCTAGCCAGCTCTATTTGTCTATGGAGAAGTTCCCCTTCTTTGCAGGGCTATAACTTTTTTAATTGTATTGCTAAATTGACATTATTATGGCCCATTCAATGTCCTATATGTAGCAACGTTATACTTTTTCATTCACATATTCATACTAAAATACGGTCTAAAGTATAAGTATGTTTTTATCGTTTTCTGCAGCTTTCTCCAGAACTTGATTTATAGCCCCAAATGCATTATATTGATGATCAAATACAGTTTGGTAGCGATCGGTGCCAGATAAAAAATTTCAACTGGAGGTACTTCTAGAAGTTACTACGTATGATCTGATGTTGACCGGATGGGCGGGGGGTCGTTTATAATTCCGTGGGCAACGTTATATCATTCATCTAGTGTGGGTCATATGATCATCAGAGCAGTTAGTATAGCAGACATTAGAAAATAACGCTGAAACTCACCGTATCTTCCTCACGCCGTTGGGGGATGAGCGTGGAATAGAATTTTTTCTATTATGGGATGTCGAAATATCCAATCCATTTCCAGGTTGTATAATAGTATATACGTCCAAATCATGTTGTTTATCGAGTTATGTGCACCGATCGGTGTTCACTGTGTCAAGATGGAGTCCTGCTAATTATAGCGAGTGCCCGGACGAAATATGGGTGAGCACCACTTCATCCACATGACTTCCTGTTGGGCGATCTGCCGATCGGCCACCAGATGGCACTCTTGAACCGTTAGAGAGTTGAGTGGAGCTCAGCAGTATATCTCAGGTCCCCGGGAGAGAAATATGATTTCGATCACAGATTTTTGAAATATTGATATCAAAGACATGTTACGGCGTCTTCGGCAGAATGAGCATGGCGGGCAATGACGAGTTTCGGCGTTTCCGGCGATTAAAGTGTTAAGGAAGGGTACTGCTTTGGGGAGCGAATACATCATCCATCGATCTTACTGCCATCAGGTGTGGGAGGGCTCAGGAAGTATTGGGGAAGTGGGGGTGTGTGGGGAGCTACTGCTGATCGCCCTGGAGGGCAAGAAGGACCAGAGTACCATCCCTAGGTCAGTGAATCCTAGGCCCCATCTGCTCCTGCTGCTCGACCTCCACTTTGACATTCCTGGCCTACAGTCGGGGGTCCAGCTAGACTCAGCTCTGCTGTGTCCCGCTACCAGGTGGCCGTGTACAACCACTCCCATAAAGCAGGGATAATCCACCCTGCTACACATGCAAGGTGCCAAACCTGCTCATCAGGAGCAGTTATGGGATACGTGTTTTGCTCAAGGACACAAGGAATCGAACCGGGAATCGAACCGGGAACCTTCCAATTACCAGATGATCACTCTACTTCCTGAGCCACTGTCGCCCCCATGGTGGTGCAGGCTTGATGGAGTACTACACCATGAGTGAGACCTGATAGCATTTTAAATGTCAAAAACGCATCACTCTCTCCTAAAGCCATAAATCAGAGAGCGAGAACCCTTCAATCAGTGAAACCTAATGTTGGGCATAAGAGCTCAGGCAGACATTGTCTGGCCTCACAAAGCGAGAGCCCCATTCATTGCCCATGGAGCTGCCCCAGATTTGACATTCCAGTTTTGATTGATTGATTGATTGA
Organism: Notolepis coatsorum; assembly: GCF_963971535.1. Taxonomy (NCBI): domain Eukaryota; kingdom Metazoa; phylum Chordata; class Actinopteri; order Aulopiformes; family Paralepididae; genus Notolepis; species Notolepis coatsorum. The sequence continues at coordinate 51,307,488 of NC_140173.1, forward strand.
AAATGTTATTAACAGATTGCAAAATGGGTACAATACAGTACAGCTCAATTAAGGGGATGCAGACCAGAGAAAGACTTTCGTCAAAAAGAGTTTAAAAAGAGAGTATAATTTGAGGGGGAAGAAACTGTACATTGGAGGAGGTTGGGTAGGTGGGGTGGGGGGGGGAACTGTACATTGGAGGTGGTTGGGTGGGTGGGGGGGGTAGGCGGGGTGGGGAGAAAACTGTACAGTCTGACAGTGACATCACAGATTGGAGGGTATACCGTCTCTCTGATTTCTAGCTTTGGGAGAGAGTGGTGCTTCTTCGCAAATACTGACTAAACTGTCCTGGGGCACAGGAAGAACATAAGGTATGTGAATTCTTAAAATGGGTGTCACTGTCATGATCCCCCTTTAAGTAGGTAGACTCTTCCTCCAGTGGCAGTGGGCTTTATTCTATTTGCCAAAGGGGTCCATCAATATACTGTACATCTCATCACTTTTTAATATACATTTCATAATTTTATATTATGACCATTTTACGGAGTCATATTTAAGTTGTGAAAAAAACACTCAAAACTCAAAAACGACATACCTAAACTTTGTTCCTGCACTATGAGTTGTGTTGAAAGTAAACGTTGAGACTGACTCTTTAAAGAAGTCAAAGAACCTCTTGAAACATTCTGAAAAAGTGTATATCCCAAATATTGCATTATACATAATCTTGCATATCATTACGATTATTCTTCTGGGATCATTAGGGCCTGAAAAAAAAGAATACATACAATGACTATAATAAACCCCCCTATGACCGACACTATGTCAGACCTGACACGTCTATACAATTTGTTTTGTAGGTCTACCAGTACCAAGGTAGTCTTGGCTGCTTTACAACAATACTATATTCTCTGGTGACATTTGTAGGAGACCACAGCACGTGCATATAGGCTACAAATCCATAGGCTACAAATCCATAGGCTACAATTTAGAGTTCAACTCGCATGCTACAAAAGAACGCGGTTTCCGCGCACCCTGCTGCAAAGGCATGTGGTTGAGTAACGACATTAGATAAAAATCGCGTTTTAATTTACTGCTGAATAGTCTAAATCCTCCCCGCACCCTGCACTGGCAACACGGGGGGACGGTGTTATTCATCCTTATCCCGTGAATCGGGCTGCGCAGCAGATGCACCGGGGCCTATACGGGGAGAAACGTCCCACCAGGTCCTCCGGTCCTGCAGCAAGATGAGATGAGACTAGTATACCACGGTGTCTTACCCCTTGTTCGAAGAGAGCCCGGAGCGTGATGATCATTCTGGGGGAGTGTGGCTTCGGTCGCAGTTGTTTTGTCCTACTACCGTATAGCAGCAGGGCTTTCTCTGGAGCGCGCAGCTGTGGCCGGCCGGGTACCGATCACGGACCCTTGGGCGCGTCTCAGACGGATTAGGTAAATCGCTTCGCAAATCTCACCCCAACACAGCTATTGGCGGCTCTTGATTTGTCGTTTTGTCAAACTGTGAGTTTAATCCAATCAAGTATTTAAACCCGCGACGGCTAAGAATAGTGGCAATTACGCAGGAGGAGGGGGGGTTCAACGCCGGTGGTAAAGAGATATAATGTGGGATGGATGGATGTGACGCCGTGCAGATACTATCAATCATCATGGGTACCTGCGTGGAGTGGAGGATCTCGTGTTTGGTGAAAGGACGACACGACAACATGTAATGAGTGCGAGGATTGTATTCGAGCCTTGGTGGGACGCACTGAAGATACGAGAGGAGCTGATTCTTCATAGAGATTAGCCTGCGTATGGTACCGTGCCAGCAGGTAAATATCATCCCCGCTCCCACACTCGTCTGCAGGGCTGCCTGGTAGCCTGCTCTCTCTGTGCTGTGTGGTGTACTCTCTCGAACGGGCCTACGTGAGAATTAATGACTTTTTTTTGTTATGTGAATGAGTGTTCTGAACTGCCACCGTTTTAATTATCTGACAGATTTCAAACGGGTGGGGGAAAAAAAAACCATGTTAGGCCACTATGAATTGAAAATGGGGGACCCTGATGTAAACAAGACAAACGCCTTTCTCTGGTCTGCATCCCCTTAACAATTGTGTGTACATTGAGCCGTACTGTATTGTACCCATTCTGCAATCTGTTAAATAAAGTTTTCATTCATTCATTCATTCAGGCTATACGCAACCTCCTGCAAACCCTAACGATCACAGGTAAATAAAGGGAATTAGCGATGGTATTTAAAGCCCATAAAGTCCATGCCTATGGTGTTTCTATGAAAATATACGTTTTGGGTCAAAGCAGCTGGTTATTAAAAGCGTATTCAAATAGACAGATATGATTTGTCATACCACGTCTATACGCCTACTAACTACTGTAACTCGTGGGTGGATGTGAAAGTTATGTTTTTTTTTATTTTATTTTTTTATTACTTTTAGTGCAGTGTGTCCCACAGGTTATTTGTTGTGCTGGCTGGATGGGGTATAGGTCAATATACACAGCAAGCAGTGGGGAAAGACTGTCTTCACAGCATGTGGCATGGCAAGTGCTGCTGCCTGTAAGATATTGGGGATATCAAGGCTTGATGTGGTCGGTTCATCGGTTGGTGTGTTGCAGTGCATGTCTGGGGGAGAGGGGGTGGGGGGGGGGGGGTAGGACAGGGCCCCAGCACTGAGGGCCACCCGCCCCAGAGAGGGCGCAGGGGTACAATTAAGGTCAACGCCTTATCACCTTTTATATACCTACTTATACACCTGCATGTAACTATGTATGATAGCATGTTTAATAATGCTGGATATACCATACATATCTATCCACATACTGTACCAGCATTGAATCCTTTTTACATAGATTCTATCTGAACATATCCCTTACCTATACTCTTACTACGCTGCTGGCCAGTAGGACTTGCTAACTCTCAGTGTCTTTATACCTGCACTGTACATAATAATACTAGAGCTCTGTACATACATCGGATTAGCACTATACTCAGTAGTAGCCTACTAATTTATATATTTTATACCCAGTTTAATCACCTATAGCCTACATTGTATATTACTATTGCACTTTACTGTTACATTTGCACTCTGGTTGGATGCCAAACCTCTTTGCGTTGTACTGTACTTGGGCTGTATAATGATAATACATTTGAATATAATATAATATATTGGTGAATGCTGTATCAAAGCAACACCACTTATTCTTCTGCATTCTTGACACATACTAGATGCATGTTAGATTCATGTAATAGAGACAATTTGATTCTATCTCAAAATTCTCAATAACTTTTGCCCAATGAGCTCAAACAACTGGGCAAAGTCTATAGGCTACTGTTCTGTTACAGTGATGGAAGATAGGTACCTGGTAATGAAGTATAGGCCTAGGCTACTTCATGGAGGGGTAGAGAACAGATGGTGGAGGTGAAAATGGGGGACCCTGATGTAAACAAGACAAACATCTTTCTCTGGTCTGCATCCCCTTAACAATTGTGTGTATTGAGCCGTACTGTATTGTACCCATTCTGCAATCTGTTAAATAAAGTTTTCATTCATTAATTCAATGGAACACTGCCCCCCCCCCCCCCCCCCCCCCAGTGAGCTGTGGTGTTCCACAAGGAAGCAGACCTTTACTGTTCCTAATTTATGCAAATTACATGTCATCAGCTTGTGACTGCAACTTGTTCCTGTTGGCGGACGACTCAGCCCTGCTGGTCTCTGACAAGAACAAGTTACAGGTTGAAAAAGCCCTCAGCTCCGAACTCGGCAGAATCTGCACCTGGCTCGCTGATAACAAACTATCATTACACCTGGGTAAAACAGAATCCATTCTCTTTGGATCAAATAGCAAACTCAGCAAGGCCAACAGCTTCTCTATTACAGTGGGTGACAATATTGTCACATGGAAAGATGAAATTACCTACTTGGGTTCCATCCTAGTGGCAAATCTTTCCTGTGACAAAATGGCAACCAATGTAATAAAAAAAGTCAACCAACGAACAAGATTCTTGTACCGGATCTCCTCTCTGGTAAACAAGAATACCTTGGAGACTCTAACAGGAGCACTCATTCAAGGGTTCTACGACTATGCTTGCATCTCATGGTACCAAAGCACCTCAAAGGCCATAAAAACAACAGTGGTGCAGTCGTAATATTAGAACTGCCTGGACGTGCACGCGCGCTCACGCGCACCCGCATGCGCATACATGTTCCCTCGCTTGCGCACAGAACAGATGATTATTATAAATAGTAGGAAACATGTTTGTATAGGAAATTACTAGTTTTAGTTTAGTTTTTGTAAATATTGCCTTGAAATAGAGAAGCTGAAAAAGGTAGCAGGATGTAGACTTCAATATATAAAGAAATTATATTGTCAACAGATATGGTTGAAAAACAAACAATGTTTTAAATGTAATTGTAGTTACAATTTCTTTAATTGAATTAACTTAAACTAGAAAAGTAAATACATACTAAATTAACAATGTAACTTAGTTTACAGAAGGACAGTTTCCTTCTGAAGCACAACTTAATGTCTCATCCTCCTTCCAGTCGGGAACACAGATCAAGCAAACCCCCACCAATTGGATACAGGGCTTGTATTTTGGTTTGGCTCTTCTCGTTCTTTGTTATGCTATCGGGATCCTATTATTATGCAAAGTCTAGGTGATAGATAAGTGCCGGGTACTTGGCGCACGGCGCGACGAGTCCAGTGAAAATTGTGAACGCATTAGCACGGCGTGGTACCCCGTGGTACCACCACTGCATCACTGAAAAACAAGGCTAAACATCACAAAACAAACTGGTCAGACTACTGCTTGGCCTTACTCCTAAAACCCACCTAACAATTGTGTGCATTGAGCCGTACTGTATTGTACCCATTCTGCAATCTGTTAATAAAGTTTTCAATCAATCAATCAAACCTTACCCCTGCCCATTTTGACAACCTAGGATGGCTTAGAGTAGACGACAGAGTACAGCAACTGGCAATGGGCCTGGGCCCCGTTCCCCGTACCTGGCTAACTGAGTTAGCCGGATAATTTCCAGCATAGCTTGACTTAAGCCAGACCTTTCTGTTCCCCGAAGTCGGATTTTCTAAATCACCATGGTAACAGATCAGAAAGTTTGAACCTGGTCCGGAGCAGGGTTAAGTTCAGTTAGCTGGATAACCTGCATGGCCACGCCCTCGCAAAGAAATGCCAGCTCGCTTCCTGAAATATTTCTCACAGTCTAGATCCCATTATACCATTCTGAATTATGTTTTTGTGCTTCGTTTTCCTAGAGGGGGCTTTTGAAATGTATAATAATAGAACTAAATGCTGATAATAAATCATATTCAGCCTATAGATTTACTTTGTCCCGGATTGTGTTTCATTCAAGCATAAAATTGAAGTGTCTATGCGTGGATTGTGGTCTTTGTGGATTATGAATTACGAGGAATCTGAGGATTGTTGAATTGTATCATCACTCACACGTTATTGTGATATTGTAACTGGGATTAAAATGTCTGATGAGAATGAGATGCGCTGTTTGACGGATTTGAGCAATTGAATGAGCCGTTGACGTCACATTAATGCATTTGAGAATAAAGAGATAAAACTTCATTCAAAAGAAAAATATTCGAAACACGGATCTCTTGTATTGATGGATACACAATGGATATATCCCGTCTGGCACAGTGGTGCAACGGTTAGTGCTCACTCCTGTCAAGCAGACGACCCTAGTTCGAAACCCCGTGTTTCCAATATAATTTTTTTGGAATATAATATTAAGACTATACGCAAAAGTAGCCTAGTTTTAAGTTAAAATATTATAAATCTACATGCATTGAGGATGTCATTCTTTATATAGCTCTCAAAGTGCACCAAATTGAAGTATTTACATTGCAAAAAGAAAAAAAAACTAAGGGGGATTCGAACGCGGGTCGTCCGCGTGAGAGACATAAGGACCATCCATCACACCATGGTGCCAGACAAATAAAACATCCACCATACATCCATCAATGGATAAGATAGAGCCATATGAAATCCGTTTTATTTTTTTCCAAATTCCATTAAATCTTTTCCCAAATTCCGTTTTTTTCCGTTTTAATATTTCAGAATTCTGTATTTTGCTTTGTACGCTCATTTTACCATCAGAAATAGTGTCTAATAAGTGGGAATGAATAATTGTCCACAATTTAATAAGATATAACAGTCCATTTAATAGGGCTGTCTTAAATACTTCGAAGATTCGAATATGAAAATAAAATTTGATTATTAAAAAATATAAAAATATAAATGATATATATATATTTTTTTGCAAAATCAACTCTGCCTCTCTTTGTTAACTACAACAAGCAATGCTGTTTGTTATTTAAGATGAGGTCGGACTCGGCACTGACAGATTTGTGTTCATTGTGCTGCTTTTATAAAGCCTCAAATGATGACTTACAATATTTCATGAAAGCAAAGTGTTTTGTTTGTCTAAGATTTAAAAAGGTTTAAACTTTACAGCACTGACAAAGTTGAACAAAGTGCTGTACAAGTCCCACAACATATAAAAAATAAAAAATATTATAATTTTTATTTAATTTTTTTTAATTTACAGTTGATTCCATTTTTATTGCTCAATTCCGCGATTCCGTCAGCGATTCCGTGATCGCGGATTTCATATGGCTCTAGATAAGAGAGCCGTATCCTAATTCTGAAAGAGTTGAACTAATTATTTTCGCTAGCAAGATCTCATTTGATTATTCAATCCATAAACCTACTGCCAGCAGGCACGTTTAAAGAAATATAATCTGATTGATTGGGGTAATGAGGGACTGAAAATTAGCCTATAGATTATGCATTTAACTTGTCGGCGAGGCTATTGAGCCGTACTGCATTGTACCCATTCTGCAATCTGTTAATAAAGTTTTAAATCAATCAATCAATCAATGCCGTTAGGAAATCAGGATTTCTGCTATCGACACCTGCTGTCTTTTCAACTGAAGCGGCCGCACGCAATTATCCTGAGTCTCAAGTCTGGTTTGAATGAACGAGACTGAATCAGCGTTCGAGGAACAGGAAAATCCCGGATTCAAACATCGGGTTAATTGAATCTGGATAATGGGACTCTTGATCGACTTAGTTGAACCAGGTACGGGGAATAGGGCCCTGGTCTATAAGATACACTACACCAGGGCAGCTGGGTGGCGCAGCGGAGATTGCGCTCGTCACCAATGCAAGAGACTCCGGTCTCGAATCCCGGTGTCAGCATTGCCTCCGGCTTGGGCCAGTCGTCATACTATCTCAATTGGCAGAGGTAGCGGGTGGAAGTCGATGGGTGGGGATTGGACGTTGTGGACAGCGACTCCTACAGGTCGGTTGGGGGACGCCTGCACAGCAGAGACAGGAAGTAGCGGGGGTAGTGTGAGCCTCCCATGCGTTACACCTCGCCACTGAGAGTCCGCGTTGTCTGGTGAAAAGATGCGACAGGCTGCCTCCTTGTGTACCGGAGGGGACACGTGATGCAAGGCTTCTATCCTCCCTATGACCGACCAGTGGGAGGCATAGTCGAGCAACGTTCAAGACAGGGGAGGGGAGAATTGGAAATACGAAATTGGGATGGGAGAAAAATAGAAAAATAAGGAGAAAAAGTGGATAAAAAAAAAAGATACACTACACCACTAAGATACCCATGTACATGTCGAAATACTTCCAAAAGGTCAGTGAAGTCCACGACCAGAGGGAGTTCCACAAATCATGTTCAACCCAAATTCGGCTCAAACAAGGGACTAAACACGTTTAGCAATTATGCCACAATAATGTGGAACGCTCTACCCAGTACCACAGCCGTAAAGGAATGTGAATCCCTACCCTCCTTCAAAGCCGCTCTCAAAGAGCACCTACGGGTGGCTGCAATTAGAAACTGGCCCCGGTAAATATCAAAATCCCCTTGCCCCCAACCCCCTCCAATGTACAGTTTCTTCCCCTTCGGATATATATATATTGTTTATGATCTCTTTTTCTTACACAGTACTGTATTTATATGTCTTGTATGTCATAAATGTCTTGATGAATTGAAAATGGAGGACCCTTATGTAAACAAGACGAAAGTCTTTCTGGTCTGCATCCTCTTAGCAGTTGTTTGTATTGAGCCGTACTGTATTGTACCCATTCTGCAATCTGTTAATAACGTTTTCAATCAATCAATCAATACTGTTCTGTTACAGTGATGGATCAGATAGGTTCCTGGTAATGAAGTCTATAGGCTACTGTTCTGTTACAGTGATGGATCAGATAGATTCCTGGTAATGCCAGATACTTCAAGGTTTAGGACTCTGTATTGGCGGTAAATAGTGAATCCCTAATTCTATGTATGTGTAACATTAATAAGAAATAGATAGAAATACATGGAAGACACCTTCATAGAAATACTGGAAGACAGTATACTCAAACCATAGTGTGTCATACATAATAATAGTTTAATGACAGCTGTTTCTGATTCAACAGGAAGAGGCTTAGGGCCCGCCTAAAAAAAATTATGGTTTGTTTCCGGTTGCCGACCGACCCTGCCGATTTAGGTGCGACCCAATATATTTTATGAGTTTTTAAAAGAAACTATAAAAAAAATTCAAAATTTTTTTTTTTTTTTTATTTTTTTTTTTGAATAACGTTTCATAGAAATCTTAGTCAAACCTTTAGTATTATGGATATTAAACATGCTGGCAGAGTACATGCATCCATGTTGTTGTGAACATTTTAATTAAATAAAGAAATTCCCTATCCATAGTCGCTGTGGGAAAGAATAAAATAAAAAATTAAATAAATTCCCTACCTACCCATGGCCTTAACTGACAACCAACAGGAAACAAACAATATTTTTTGTTATGCTTAGACAAGCTTCTTCATACAGGATTACATTACATTTTTTTTTAATATATATATATATATATATATTTTTTTCCCTACACATTTCTCCCATTTTCTCTACAATTTAGTTGTTGTGCCAATTCCCTGTGTGTGTCACGGTCCTGTCGGTCTGGGGAGGGCCTAGACTACCACATGTCTCCTCTGATAAATGTGGAGTCACCAGCCGCTTCTTTTCACCTGACAGCCAGGAGTTTCACTGGGAGAGTGTAATGTGTGCGGAGGTTCACACAATTTCCCCACAGTCAGATACCCTCCCCGACCGACCAGTAGGAGTCGTTAATGCAACAACCAGGACTCATACCCTGAAGGCTTCCCACTCGCGAACAATGCCTATTGTGTTCGTTGGAACATCTGTCCAAATTGGAAGCACTGCTGCTGGGAATTGAACCCGGCTCTTTGTGGTGGTAGGCGCTTTTACCTCTACACTACCCAGACGCCCCCGGAAATGACTTATTCACCAGTTAAGAGAATAACTAAACACCCAGGAAGCTTCCAGAATGAACACACATGGAGGGGGATACTAAACAGACCTACTAACGGTTACTAACGGTTTGTGTAACCTCTATTCAATTTAGTAACATGTTTTCTTACTGAACAGCCAACACAAAAGAAGAAATATTTGTTTATTAATCAAAAGGAACGTTTCTCTTATCTCTTATGTTCTTTCTTTTCCTATAATACGATATTGTAATCAGTTGCATCTGTGCATGCGTCTTTTCTTCTGCAGCTATATCTTGCAAACTACAAGGTTGATTGGTAAAATCTTTGATCATTGGCGACTCAATGATCATTCCTTTAGTACCACCATCAGACCAAACCTTACATTTTAGAATTAGTTTATCTGGAATACCATTCGTTTGAATCTTTTTAAATTTGTGGTGCGCTGTTGTTAAAGTATTAACAATGTGTGCGCCCCGAAGCATGCTGAGAAAACCCCTCCCCTAGCCCAATCCGTCACACCGTGGGATGCTGTGTAGTCCCCCACCTGAGGGGTTCAGCTGTCCCCAGCAACCCACGAGTCCCACCACAAAGCCCCAGAGGTGCCACTGCCTCACAGGCCCGGGAGGCTTGGGTGTTTTCCGGCCGTGGGGGGGTTCCTCTGTGTGGGGGATCTCTCTGTGTCGAAACGATGTCCCTTCCATGATGGCGAGGGTTGCCAGCTGGCCCTTTACCAGCTGCGCCTGGTGAACCACATCCGTCAACTCGGCCAGCACCTTGCATCCATCGACTGCTAGGGTTGGGTACCGTTCACATTTGAAACGATACCGGTACCGGTACTACAGTGGTACCTGTGAATCGATACCGGTACCCAATAGTCTCTAAAAATGTAATCTACCTACCTCAGTTGTAAAAAATGTGTCCAAACTTCAAATGATTTATTATCATTATTATTTATTTAGAACAATTTGTTAATATATATATATAATATATAATATTGTAGCGAGCGTTGTCTGCATCTTGCTTTGTAAAGTGTAACCACACTTGCGACCGTTTTCGGCTTGCCATTGCCCCGACTGCTTTGTTGTTGTTGAATCAAGTGAAATCCTAGGTAAGCGTGTATTGTGCGTGTGAGCGTTGATGTGATGTTTTCTTTTTTTTGCATTACCGAAATGTGGCACCGGTGGATCTCACGTGAATCGGTACTCGGTAGTACCGACGTGATTCGGTCGGTACCCTTAAAAGTACCGGATTCGGTACCCATCCATATCGACTGCTGAGTTCAGGAGAGAGACCCCCCCCTTCTTCCTCACCGGGCGGAGTGTATACTGTAAATTCATAATGTGTGTGTTGTCGTGCCTTCTGCGAACACTGTTAATGTTTCCTCCCTAGAAATTGACTGAAGGATGAATGACAGGTGTGACACAGTCTTGTGTGAGGAAGAGAGAAAGCTATGGTTACCACAGTAACCATATGGTCTCCAGGTGGTCGCTGTACTTAGCTGTGTGGTCAACAGACAGCAGTGGGGGGGGGGATGACTTCCTGGAACGGGCAGGTTGTCCCTCTTCATCACACCTCAGTGTCTCCTACTGTGTAACAACAGCAGAGCAGCGTACAGGGCGTACAGGGGTCAGTGTCCTTTGGACTCCCTGACAGTCCAAGATTGTGACAGTTGATTTATACACTCTTGTGTTGCTATTGAAGCCTCTCCCAGTTGGTTTTCTCATCGCCATGCCAACCTTGGGCCTTCCCTGTGTGGGTATTTTGTCCTGATGTCCTTAGTCACACAAGTTGCACGTTTGTGTGTGTGTGTGTGTGTGTGTGTGTGTGTGTGTGTGTGTGTGTGTGTGTGTGTGTGTGTGTGTGTGTGTTGTGTTTATATATAAAGTTCACACTAAACTATTAATAAGATCAGTTCGAAGCAAGACTGGAGAAGGATTTATTTGGATTAGGATGTAATTGAGTTCATCGGTCTCCAAGGAGTCATGTTGACTCTGTCTGTGCGTTGTGATTGGTCACAGGGTGCTGCCGTTACTCTGACAGGTGATTTATCATCTACCTGGCCAGTTTGCAATACATTTTAAGTCGTGGAGAGGAGGAGGTCCCTACCCCTGTCTAAAAAAAATATATAATCTTTGCAACAAAAGCATCATGTTTAATAAATTTTTTCCAGACAGGCAGATTCAACTGAATTGTAACTATGAACCACGTTATCCATTTGTAACACATTAACCAACGTTTTTCATCATTTAAACATTCAAAAAGCATTAAATGATTGGTCAAGTAGAAATTCTGCTCCAGTAAGGTGCATCACCCTGTATGGCAGCTAGAAATAGGCTTATCATATCAATGCCTCCATGTCTTCAGAACACCTTTATAAAGTTAGACAAGCGCTACAAGATGTCGTGAACAACCTAAGCATGCGGGTGGGGGGGGGGGGGGGGGGGGGGGTCTTTCATACCAGGCATCCGGGCCCGGATACAACTACACTTACACAACCCAGAGTCCAATTAGTTTTTCTGTGTACGTACTATGTACCGTACTCGGGGCACAGATCGTGTACGTGTACCTACTTGGGTACGGTTCGCCCTTGAACGCCACTGAGCTCAAGTGTAGTCGGGTACGAAACAACATCACTAGTGTGAAAGTTGGCAGGCGGGGGAGGGGACCGGGGTGGGTAGTGGTACTCAGGCACGGTACGAAGCAATCGTACTTAATGTGAAAACACCCTATGTTGCCAAAAGCGGTCAATCACTCAAGACTTCCTCTTATGCATTGGTTTTATTATTAGAGTTCCAGTTTAAAAAAAAAAAAACACAAAAAAAAAAGAAATGTCCAGGCTACAATAAAAAAAAAATCCAGGCTACAATATTCACTTCCATACTGTAAATTGAACACCGATAGGTCTCTAAAATACATTTAGAAGATTGGGGGACATTTTACGGCATAGTGAATTGTAGCACATTAGGAGATGCAGGTTACTGTCTGTGTTTATTGGGTGATAATTCAAATGGCAGACAGTAGTGATTTATGACTGACACGTCAGACCATGGAAGCGTGACGCTTGATGTGTCCGGCTAGCTTGCGCACTTTCCATGGGTCTGACGTGTGCGGCTAACCGCCTTGCTGCTTGACTTGCACCCTGTGTTTCATCTGTGGTTCTGTGTAACAAGTGAACATGTTGTCTGTCTGCCCTTACGTCTTCTTTACAAGAATATATGTATATAATATATTTATATATGTATTCTTACCATATATATATCTATCCACATCTGTCTGTACATACCTGTACATAATCATTTTACATATCTGTAGATACTATACTGTATCTATATCTGTACATATCCCTTACCTACTTTTACTAGTTACACTGCTGGCCAGTAGGACTTACTACTGTAGAGTCTTTATACCTGTATCACTCACTATACATATTAATCAACTCTGTGCATACATCTGATTAGCACTGACTACACTCAATAGTACTCATTTATATATTTGATTCCCAGTTTACTCACCTGTACATTGTATATTACTATTGCACTTTACTGTTACATTTGCTCTCTGGTTGGATGCCAAACGTCCTTTCGTTGTACTATACTTGTGCTGTATAATGGCAATACAATTTTAACTAATCTAATCTAATCTAATCTATTTACATGGATATGATACCGGAGGTTTTCTCAGAAAGCATGCCCTGATCTTGGGAAAGTCGACTCACAACTGTAATGGACAGCTATTTTACTGTTCAATTGGTTTGATAATATCCTTGACTGTGTGTAATCAGTTCCACGACTTGATGATATACCTGAACCTCAAGTTCAAGTTCAAGTTTCTTTATTAGTTGTCATACAGAACTTCAGAATACTTTTATACAAAATGCTTCTTTCTGTTTCGCTCCAGAGACTGTGCTAGACAAAGATAGATAATAAAATAAGTATAGCAAGTATAAAATAGAAGTCAAGTACGTAGACAAAAATGTTCAGTATATACATATATACATACAATGCTCTATGTAGAGTAGAAGTAACTGAGTTACCATACAATATACTATACAGTGCAAAGCAGAAGTGGGATGAGGTACAATTTAGGTACAATATAATTTACAGTAAGGTGTAATGAGGTATGGGTTGTAGTGCAAATTCTTTACCGATAAATATAAAGTGTGCTTAGGTGTACTAAAGTGGTTAAAGTGGGTGCTGCAGTGAGTTGTATGTTTAAAGTGAGTGTGTGCGTGTGGATGTGTGTGCTGTGAGTGCATTTGATGGTTGTTACATAGTGTTATTGTTCGTTGAGCATCCTGATGGCCTGCCATGAGACTCCGGTATCGCTTGCCTGACCGCAGCAGTTCAAAGAGGCAGTTGTTTGGGTGGCTCGAGTCTTTGATAATTCTCTTAGCCTTGCCCATGCACCGCTTGTTGTAAATGCCCTGGAGAGTGGGAAGCCCCCCTCCAATTGTGCGTTCGGCTGAGCGGGCCACTCTCTGTAGTCTACTACGGTCTTGTGCAGTGCTATTCCCAAACCAGGAGGTGATATTGCCAGTCAGGATGCTCTCTATTGTGCATGAGTAGAAGTTCTTAAGGATCTTCTGACTGATTGGAACTTCCTTAGGCGTCTGAGGAAGTAGAGGCGTTGCCGTGCCTTCTTCACAACACTGTCAATGTGTGAGGTCCTCGGATATGTGGACTCCGAGGTACTTAAAACTGTTCACTCTCTCAACCGGTGCCCCGTCGATGCTGAGGGGGCTGTAGTCCCTGACCCTCGACCTCCTAAAGTCCACAATCATCTCCTTTGTTTTGCTGATGTTCAGGAAGAGGCTGACCAGAACCTGACCATCTACCCTATTTTTCTTTTCTTTTTTGCATTTGCCTATAGCAAATATCACAGCAATTTGTTGTGTGGGACAGTTGCCTTCCTTGTACCCCACCGCCCCCCCCAAAAAAGTCTGATTTAATTAAATAGTAATAGTGTGGTCAGTGTTTCCCATACATTAACTAATATACAGTACACCACAATATCTGACAGGCCAACCAAAACATAGATTCCCTCTATACCAATAGATAACACACGCATCCAGACACACGCACGCACACACACACGCATCCAGACAAACACACACGCATCCAGACAAACACACACACACACACACACACACACACACACACACACACACACACACACACACACACACACACACACACACACACACACACACACACACACACACACACACTTTGAGTGAGAAACAAACATAGTATCAATGAGAGTATCAATAATACACCTGAGTGAAGTCTAGTAAAAAAAATAAATAATATAAAACAAATATATATATATTCTTTTTTGAAAAACGTGAATCTTGCGTAAAAAGAAATAGTGGCATTAAAAGAATTGAGCTTTGACAGCCTTAATACATTTTTATTATTATTATTATTATTATTATTATTATTATTATTATTATTATTATTATTATTATTATTATTATTATTATTATTATTATTATTATTATTATTATCATCATCATCATCATCATCATCATCATCATCATCATCATCATCATCATCATCATCAATAATAATAATAATAATAATAATAATAATAATAATAATAAATAATAATAATAATAATAATAATAATAATAATAATAATAATAATAATAATAACAGCAATAACAACAATAATAACAATAATAATGAATACTGCTAGTAATAATAACAACAACAATAATAATAACAATAATAATTCTGGAATAAAATTATCCATTTACTGTAGCAGTATTTGTCTATTTCTGACGTGGGATGCCAAGCTAATAATTCCAACAGTAAGGGTGTTGCTGCTTGGGTCACATACTGTAGTCCAAACCAACAGATCTGCCCAGCTCAGGGTATGTAAGCCTATTATGTATGTGGGCGGGAACAGAGGGAGAGAGAGGGAGAGGGATAGGGTGGGAACAGAGGGAGAGAGAGAGAGAGAGAGAGAGAGAGAGAGAGAGAGAGAGAGAGAGAGAGAGAGAGAGAGAGAGAGAGAGAGAGAGAGAGAGAGAGAGAGAGACTAAATATGGAAGGAAATCCAATCAGTCGCTATTTTCAGTGACATTTCCAAATACAGAACATTACTCCAGACAAGGGTTTGACAACCGGACGACCACTCTGGGTCTACAGTGAACTCACAGCCAGCTCCGTGCATCGTCAGGCCAGAGAGAGGAGCCCTAAGCCACAGTATACGCTCCAGCTTCCAGCTTTACACAGAACTACGCAGAGGTGAAAAAGGGTGGGCGTTAGAATGAAGTGAGGATGGAGCTACGTGTGTGTCGCATGACGTTTAGCTCTACCGAATTAGCACTTTCCACTGCAGATGTTTCAGAGTGGAGATCGCCTTGGCCAGCCACATAGAGAATTAGTTATGCTTCAGTCTGATAAAGGATTCATGAGATTACGCTCCCCACCCTTACAGCCATGCCTCAGCAGGGTAAAATCAAGTTGACTGAGGAAGTTAAACTGCATTTTCATTCGTCATTGTGGACATTGTGCCTCCGTCTGTCCGGTTAGCATGAAGACCCATGGTGGAATTTCCCTTTATTGAATGTATTATGTAGGCTACTAATCAGATACATTACATTTTTGTGAAATGTGTTGTGTTGGCCCAGCCTATTATTTGCGCTGCCATTTAGGTTCTTGCCCGCCAACTAATAGTTATGTCCACCAGGCGGATGCCGGGGAGAGATTGCATCTGTCTTCCCTTCCGCAGCTCTATCTCGCGAACTACAAGGTTGATTGGGCTAATATTTGCTGTGCACATTCATGACCACTGTGGGATTTCCTCTAGCACTACCATCAGGCCAAACCTTGATTTCAAATTTGTGGTGCACATTCGTGACCCCTAGAGGACGAAACCTATTGATTTTGTGAACCCCATGCCCTTTCATCTAGTGCCACCATCAGGCCAAATGTTCAATTCTCAAATTTGTGTAATAGTGCAACAGTATCATTGTGTGATAATGTAATGTCACACTAATGTAATAGTATATTAGTATGTAATAGTGTAACAGTATAATAATCTAATAGGATAACAGTGTAATAGTGTGTAATACATAACATTTGTGTCTATATTTGTTAAATATTGTAGGCATGTTTGTTTGCTCTGTGTGAGAGAGACAGAGAAGAAATGGTGGAGATTTATTTGTGCTCTGGTGGAGATTTGCACTCTACAGAGTGCACCTTTCTAGTTTACAATACATTTGGCCCACAGACTGTGACAGGTTGTTAGATAAAATGTCAGCGATTCTATACATTTACATTTACATTTAGTCATTTAGCTGACGCTTTTATCCAAAGCGACTTACAAGTTCTGTACGACAAGACAGCAAGAAGGGTACAACTCTATCAGCTGAGTAACAATGTTCATCAAGTGTTGCGTGTTACAGTGTAGGACAAGTGCATGACAGTAAGGTTAGTCAGGGTTAGATTTTTTTTTTTTTTTTTTATAAATCATTTCAGATAATGGTAACATGCCAATCAAATAATTACACATCTCTTGTTCCTAACAATGCTTAAAGATGCACTAAGTTTGTCTG
Source organism: Notolepis coatsorum (assembly GCF_963971535.1). Classification (NCBI taxonomy): domain Eukaryota; kingdom Metazoa; phylum Chordata; class Actinopteri; order Aulopiformes; family Paralepididae; genus Notolepis; species Notolepis coatsorum. The sequence continues at coordinate 51,324,371 of NC_140173.1, forward strand.
CGGGAGGCAACAGTTGTGATGGGAGGATCAAGAAAAGAGGGCAGGGTTTGAGATAGGTCAATTGTACGTGGTCGAGTCTGCATGGTCTTCAGTACAAATGGCCTGCCACCTGTACATTACGTTTGCTGTTACTCTGGACTTTTTATCTATTTTTCTTGTCTCTTTTTATATTGCACCTTGCTCTTGTTTTCTTAGTGTACTATACCTTTTTCTGTAATTTTAGTGTATTTGATTTGTTACTGCATTGTATGTGTTTTTTACTGTGTCCTACCTGGAAAGCACTTTGGTTGGCTTTTAGTCATTGTAAATGTGCTATATAAATAAAGCTGACTTGACTTGACTTGACAAATGATCGCACTTAGCGCATCTCTGAGCCCTTGTGCTCATCGCATCTCGGTGACCACAGGCAGAACATTGCGGCCGGCATGGAGTCATTTTCCGGTTCCTTTTGGTTCCTGCAGAGAAATCTTCACGGATGGACTCATGGGAAAAAAGGCACAAATAGACACATTGAACACAAATGATATCAGAATATAGAATTATAGGTCTGGCTCCTCCTTGTTGATTAGTTGATTAATCAGTCGTCAGTCAGGGTGTTTTTACAAAGAAATTTAGTCAGTTAAATCTTTTTCAATACTGAATTAATTGTTTCCTAGCTTATCTATCGCATCACAGTAACATCCACAAATGTACCTCTGTCTTGAAAGGTACAATGTGTAAATGCTGTCAAACAGCGACCTCTAGGCAAAAGAGCTCTGCTTGGTATTTCACTTACTGTAGTATACGTTGTTTGTTTTGGTCTAATGTGTGGGTTGTGGATTTCTCCAGACCTCTCTTGGTAGAGTCTGACGTGTGGTCAGCAATAGCAACCCTTCCATTTTATCCCCACTCAACTCCAACCTGCAGTGACTCATTCAGTCAGAAAGAATCAAATAATAATGTGCTACTAGCACCCACACAAACGTATGAGCTCAAAGCATTACGGATCAATGAATGTGCATAACGCCTCTATATACTTACTTATACACCTGCATATAACCCATAGCTTTGTATGATAGCATGTACAATGTATATATTTTCTCCCCACCGTATGTATCTTTTTTCTCCTACCCACCCACCCCCTCCTAATGTACAGTCTCCTCCCCATCATATGTATATATTCTCTGTTAGGATCTATGGGTAACAGTACTGTATATTTGCATATCGTATATGTCACAAATGTAACAGTACTATATACCTGTATGTCATGTATGTCCCTATGCCATAAATGTCATGATGTCATAACTTGTGTATGTCATAAATGTCACTATGAATTGAAAATGGGGGACCGTGATGTAAACAAGACAAATGTCTTTGTAGAGCCTTTACCTATAAGCCTACTGCGAGGGGCAAGTGGGCTGGCTTGAGTTAGACGCGTGCTTGAAGAATTCAATGTCCAGAGTGCTCGTATCATTTTGGATATGCCAATCCATTTATTGACCATTATCCACCAAGTAATATATACAAAACCTCTTTAACTAATAACACTGAACGCCGACCTATACGGCACATCAACACGAACATGGTAAAAAACTGTTTGGCTATTCCCCTGGGGCTCGTCACCCACTGATCAGTATAAATGGGTAACCACCCCCTGTGGTGGTTGCCATGGTGACATTGGTGACTGATAATGCCACACCTCTGCACCGTGAGTTAAAATAAAACGAAATAAACAGAAAGGCATTTTGGCTCCAACAGTCTTTCTCTGGTCTGCATCCCCTTAACAATTGTGTGTATTGAGCCGTACTGTATTGTACCCATTCTGCAATCTGTTAAATAAAGTTTTCATTCATTCATTCATTCATTCATTCATTCATTCATTCATTCATTCACAATAATGCTGTATATACCATATATATTTATTTATTCTCACCGCATATATATCTATCCACAACTGTCTGTACTTACCTGCACATAGTCCTTTACTATATCTGTAGATATTATAACTGTACATATCCTACTCTTACTAGTTACGCTGCTGGCCAGTATGACAACTACCATACTGTCTTGTACATATTATACTACAACTCTGTACTTATACATCTGATTAGCACTACACTCAGTAGTACTGGTTTGTATATTTTGTACACAGTTTAATCACCTGTACATTGTATATTGCTGTTGCACTTTACTGTTACATTTGCAGTCTGGTTGGATGCCAAACTTATTTTTCGTTGTACTGTACTTGTACTGTATAATGACAATACATTCTAATCTAATATAATCTAAACAGATACATTCATTTAGATTATTTCCTATTTATTTTGTAGATTGATGTACTTGAATTTACATATTAATTATTACATTATGATGCATTGTTTTTTTTATCCACTTTTTCTCCCATTTTTCTATATTTTCTCCCATCCCAATTTCGTATCATCCAATTCAACCCTCCCCTGTCACGAACGCTGTTTCTTGCCTCCCACAAGCCGGCTGCAATGTGGACTAAGTCATACATAGCACAAGTCCCCTCCGGTACTTGAGGTAACAGCAGTCGCATCTTTTCACCTGCGCAGCTCGATCTCTCAGTGGCGAGGAGTAACGCGTGGGAGGCTCACGCTGCCCCCGACACTTCCTGATTCTACTGCGCAGGCGCACCAACCGACCTGTAGGAGTCGCTGTCCACAACGCCCGATCCCCACCCATCAGTTTCCCACCCCCTAATACGGCCAATGTGTATTAGTACGGACGACCAGCTAAACTGAAAGCAATGTGGAGAGCTGGGCTCGAACAGGCGAGCCCAGGGTCTCCGCATTCGTGGCGAGCACCTTGCCCACTACGCCACGTAGCCGCCCTTATGATGCATTGTTGTTGTTTTTTTACACAGTGCCTGTTTGTTTGAGTTGTATCAACACAAAGTGCTTTAATTCTGAACTCAGGATTAAATTGAACAAAGACCTAAATAAGTGACATTTCTCTCACTCTTTCTCTCTCTGCTGTGTGTGTACACATGTATGGCTGTGTGTGTGTTCGTGTGTATGTATATGTGTGTGTGTTTGTGTGTGTATGGTGTGTGCATGTGTGCGCATGTTCCATCCTTAGGTGTGAGCGTGGAGCGTGTGCAGGATGAGCAGCACGTTTGTTACGTTGGCGGAGGTGTTGGAGGCTCGAGGGGGCCCCCTGGTGGAGGAGGAGGTGTGGTCCCTGCTGCTGGGCACTGCAGAGTCTCTGGTTGACATCTCCTATAAGGGTAAAACAATGCTAACACACATGTCTGATCACACACACACACACACACACACCATAATGGACCTTGTTCAAGTACTTACAGGCCTTAAAAGAACACACCAACACTTTGGGGAATTAGCTTATCGTCTTCTCCAGAGAGAGACAGATAGATACCAGTTTCCTCTCTGTGCGTTCAGTAGAAAGCTATCTGGCTGCACGTTAGCCTAGCTTAGCACAACAAATGGAAGCGGACATGACCGGTTAGCCTTCGGGAGAGGTGTTAGTTGGACAATGTTTAGGCTAACCGGTCATGTCCGCTTCCATCATTTCCCAAAAAGTTGGCGTGTTCCTTTAACTGTATGTTACAAACGGCTGTTGTTGGATAAAAACCTATTTAAACTCAGCTGGTTAGGAATGAATAAAAGTAGGCTACTTTTGTGTTTAACAAATTTGTTTATTTATAAATTTTGTATTTGTTCCATGCATTGTTAGATACATTAAACCTGACCAGAGTATTAAAGACCATGTTTACCAGGACCAAAAAACAACAACAATGAAAATAAATAAGAATTGAGTAACAAGATTTTAAAGTTCAGCATTGATATGTAACATACAGAATATATCTTCTAATATTTCTATCCACCTGACAAATATACAAAGGCTTGTCACTTAACAGCAGAAAGGAATGATACACATCATATCTGATCAACATCATTATTGTATTCTCACTGGTCTTTTTTCCAGGTCATAACAGTATGTACAACATCATAAGTCCCGCCTCCCTGCTGCTGTCAGCCACTGGTACCTTAGCGTTTAAGAACTGCGCCCTATCAGATGAGGCGTCCACCTTCACCGCTCCAGAGATGCTGCAGGGCCGTGCCAGCTCAGCCAAACCTGCCATAGAGAGGGTCAGTGCACACACACACGCACGCACACACGCACACACGCACGCACGCACGCACGCACGCACGCACGCGCGCGCGCGCGCGGCACACACACACACACACACACACACACACACACACACACACACACACACACACACACACACACACACACACACACACACACACACACACACACACACACACACACACACACACACACACACACACACACACACACACACACACACACACACACACACACACACACACACACACACACACACACACACACACTTACCCAGCAAAGCCTTAAAGCAATATTTCATTCAGAACATTTTCCACTTATAACCATGGCCACCTTCATAGGCACATAGGAGTTCATAGGAGATTCTTTCTATTGCTACTCTTCTTCTCAGAGCTACAGTAAACGTACAGGGATGGTTCACATTGTTAAGAAGCTTAATGTAATGTGATTCATCACATTACTGTAATTGGGACTCCTTGTCATGCCGTCCAGAGAGCTACAGAGAGACCCGTTATGACACTGCTGACTTCCACTAGCATTGCTAACAAACGTTAATATATTCTGTTTCTAGTAAGATAAGATAAGGCAGGCAGGATAATGGGCATAAAATATAAAGATCAAATAAATTGAAATAAAATTATGAGAATAAGAATAAACAATAAGATATAGATGAGATAAATATAAGAAAATCTGATCTGCAACTGGATCCCTGTGTGAGTGAACAGTATACGTATGCTCTATCAATAATATCACTATGCAGCACGTATATACAGTACAGTACAGCGCACCCTGGTACAATAAACACAAATATACAGTAAATAGCCAACCCAAGTCTACAAATGTACAAATATACAGTACTCCTTACCAAGTCCTAGTCTACACTGGTATAAATACACAGATGAAACAGATGATCAATAAATATAATTATTATACATATATGAATATTATTGAAGGTGTGACTGTATGAGTGCTTGTGCAAAGTGAGTGAGAGTCCGTGCAGGGTTCAGTATCTAGTCTGTGGGTTTTCATGTTCTCCGGTTCTCCTGTAGTTAATCAAGTCAACCCTTGTCCTTGGTTGTGGCGCTTGATGGCTACTGGCACAAAGGACAGACCAAGGCGATTTGTGGTGTGTCTGAAGGGACCGGGCGGGCGGGGGGGGGGGGGGGGGGGGGCTGGGTGCTCCTCATCTTCGCCGGCTCCTCCCCTCACCTCCACCTCCTCCCCTCAGATAGTGACAGGAGGAGTTGGGGGCCCGGTATAGTCCACCGTCCGGCTCCCAGGGCTCTGCACTCATTGACGTCCGTGATCTAACTTGACAATGGAGGAGTCGTCCAGGACTTCTGTAGGTGGCACCTATACCTGCGTTAAAGCAGAAGGTGTACTGTAGAGGAAAGGTGGTGGCACGTTTCCTGGGGGGGGGGGGGCGGGGGGGGGCGTGCTCACCAGCACATCTGACTGGCTGCCCTGCGATCTGCCGTTTAATATCTGCATTTTGGATAGAAGACTGAAAGTCCCAATTCACGACGAGTCAGATCTTGAACACGTGGACTATCCATCTAAGGACATCCTGGGAACACTTACGTTGGTTGCAAATTGAATTTGCTCCCAGAGCCTGATCTTGATTATGTTTTGTGATAAGAGGCTACTGCATTATGCTCATGTGTGAGAAATATCAAGCTGTCTTCTGGAGCTGAGAGCAGATAAATGTAAGTAGGCTACTCCCTCTACTGTTCAGACACAGGAACTACTACCCCAGTGCAGCACTGTATGACACAGCATGAGAAGATTCACTCTTCCATTCATTCACTGGTTGGTTGGTTGATTGGTTGGTTGGTTGGTTGGTTGGTTGATTTCTTTCTTTCTTTCTTTCTTTCTTTCTTTCTTTCTTTCTTTCTTTCTTTCTTTCTTTCTTTCTTTCTTTCTTTC
>NC_140173.1:51335415-51368146 GCF_963971535.1 Notolepis coatsorum
CCCTGTGACAGCCAATCAGAAGCCAACCCCTAAGTGACAGCACTAAATGACAGGGAAAACAAGTGACAGCAGTCAGGTGACAGATGACAGAAATGGTGGGTGGTTCCCGACCGTAGTCAGTAACCAGAACGTAACACGGCACGAGGGATGCGAGTTTGGTGTTTCGTTATGGGAATATCTCCGAGCTCGAGTCGGCTGCAGCCCGCGTACAACGAGGGGCTTACTGCCGATGCCGCTGTGTCTGGTAAACACCGTTCTGTTTTTATTGTGAAAGAGGGTTGTGTGTATCATGTTCACGTTTAAGTAAACGTGGCATTGAGTCCACAACTGGGTTAGGTGTTAGCCTACAGAAGTTTACATGTATAGCTCTTGTACCAAGGCCTTTGGCCTCTCTCTTTGGTCTGTTTTTTCTTACTTTAGGGTAAAGGTGTAAAAATTCAGGTGGCAAGTTCGCACATGAGCCTGAAGCCGTGTATAAAGCCAGTTTTTTGCACAAACGAGGTTATCGTCTGTGGCTGGCGTGCAGAATGTGAAGCTGTTACCCTAACAGGTGTAATGCGCTTTCATGTAGCGCGCTACGACTGGTGTCATGGCTCTGCTTTGTTGTTGCATCGTATCAGGGGTGAGGGTTCATAAGGGGTGGACTAATAACCCCTCCCCCCTTTACTGATTGGCCGGGAGGTGGGACCTCCTGCCTGTCAGTCTCCCTGTCGGCTGAGGGGTCAGCGAGTCACAGGGAGGGGGAAGGGGGGGGGGTTTCTCGACGTGCATATAGCGCTGGCCCTGGGTGCTTTCCATGTGAAACCACTTTATAGCTGGCGTGCCTTGGTTGCCCAATTGGCGGAGGGCGTAGAAACGGCGTTTTCCTATGCGGGCGGCTGGGAAGGAGATTTTATCTCTACCGAGCGCCAGTGCACTAGGTTAGACTTGACGGCTCACGTGCATCTCCGGGGGGAGATGACTGAGTAGATCAAAACATTGGCGGAGGGGTCTCACGCCCATGAGGTGGGCCACCAGGAGCAGTGCATTTGCGTACTGACCGTGTTGGTGGCGCCCTCTGTGATGTTTTAGATCGACACGCGTACCTACCCCCCTCTTAGGACTGGGGATGGCGGCGTGACTAGGACGCTGGACTGGTTCTGGTCGCGCCGGACCAGGTCAGTTAACCCGTTGTCCGCCGGGGCGCAGATCTGCTGTTCTGGTACCCCGAAGGACTTTGTGCTTTTCCGGGGGGGAAATGCCGGGTCGGGCCGGGCGTCGCGGGGATTGATGTCGTGGATGTGTGTGTCGTATGTATGTCACCACGGGTTGCCCTTAACAGCAACGTGCTTGGTCCATACTGTGTTGTACCTTGCGCTGTGTTAGGGGGCTTGGTCCCTCTCCATTTGTTTCACCCCTCCCTCCCTGCTAGGATGGGGCTGGGAGGGGGCTGTCGGGGAGGTTGTTGTCAACTCTTCTAGGCATCCCTGTGTAGGTCCCGGTCCGCCGGGCCCAGGTCCGAACTTGTTCTCGTCGACCTGTTGGCCTGGGTTAACCCTTTGAAAACTGAAACACTTGTGCTGCTTATATAGCCTGTGTATACACGCAGGTATGTTTCTGAGTTTTCTTTGTGGGTTAAGGGAACAACCGCCTCCTGTTAAACTAAACATGGGGGGTGGTTGGTTCTCCGGTGTGTTGGTAGCAGAGTCGACTCTCGGGTTGAGGCCGGGCTTGACCCTGTCTGCCCGAGAGTATGCCCCCGCATCTTTCATGACGTCTGCCAATTGTGTCAGCCTCTTCTTTGAACCTCGACCCCGCTGGATTGGGGGGTCGGGTTTGTGGAGGTTATGACATGGTGCACAGCATACCGAACACTCCTTCCGCCGGGATACTGTTCTCACAGTAGATCCCTTAGGCGCCTGTCTAGTCCGCAGTGCTCCAGGCACAGGTCGAGTTCAGAACATGAGGTGAGGAGGACCTTTAAGAAAGTGAATATCAGGAAGGCAGCAGGACTGGACGGTATCCCCGGCCACGTCCTAAAAGTCTGTGCCGACCAACTGGCCCCGGTATTCACTGACATATTTAACCTGTCCTTGGAACAGGCTGTCATCCCCACCTGTCTGAAGAAGTCCACTATTATCCCTGTACCCAAAAAATCCAAGCCTGCTTGCCTCAACGACTACCGCCCTGTAGCTCTCACCTCCATAGCCATGAAGTGCTTTGAGAAGCTAGGAAAGGGCTACATCTGCTCCTCCCTCCCCATCAACCTGGACCCCCTGCAATTTGCATACCGCCCTAACAGGTCCACGGAGGACGCCATAGCCCATGTGCTGCACACAGCAGCATCACACCTGGACAAGAGGCAGGGGAACTATGTGATGCTGTTCATCGACTACAGCTCAGCATTCAATACCATAGTCCCCTCCAAACTCATAGCCAAGCTCAGGGACCTGCCAGTGGGTCTTGGACTTCCTGACAGGCAGACCCCAGGTGGTGAGAGCAGGAAACTGCACCTCCTCATCCATCACTCTCAACATAGGGGCCCCCCAGGGCTGTGTTCTGAGTCCCCTCCTCTACTCCCTGTACACACATGACTGTGTGGCACAGCGGAACAACAACACAATCATCAAATTTGCTGACGACACAGTAGTGGTGGGCCTGATCTCTGCAAACGACGAGAGGGCCTACCTGGAGGAGGTCAAGGTTCTAGCAGGATGGTGTCAAGAGAACAGCCTCTCTACTACTCCCTGAGTGTCAGCAAAACAAATGAGATGATTGTGGATTTTAGGAGGTCGGGGGTCAGGGACTACAGCCCCCTCAGCATCGACGGGGCACCGGTTGAGAGAGTGAACAGTTTTAAGTACCTCGGAGTCCACATATCCGAGGACTTGACATGGACCACACACATTGACAGTGTTGTGAAGAAGGCACGGCAACGCCTCTACTTCCTCAGGTGCCTAAGGAAGTTCCAAGTCAGTCAGAAGATCCTTAAGAACTTCTACTCATGCACAATAGAGAGCATCCTGACTGGCAACATCACCTCCTGGTTTGGGAATAGACCGTAGCAGACTACAGAGAGTGGCCCGAATGCACAATTGGAGGGGGGCTTCCCACTCTCCAGGACATTTACAACACGCGGTGCATGGGTAAGGCTAAGATAATTATCAAAGACTCCAGCCACCCAAACAACTGCCTCTTTGAACTGCTGTGGTCAGGCAAGCGATACCGGAGTCTCATGGCAAGCACAGAGAGACTCAGAAGAAGCTTCTATCCCCAGGCCATCAGGATGCTCAATGAACAATAACACTATGTAACAACCATCAAATGCACTCACAGCACACACATCCACACGCACACACTCACTTTAAACAAACAACTCACTGCAGCACCCACTTTACCCACTTTAGAACACCTAAACACACTTTATATTTATTGGTAAAGAATTTGCACTACAACCCATACCTCATTACACCTTACTGTAAATTATACCTAAATTGTACCTCATCCCATTTCTGCTTTGCACTGTATAGTATATTGTATTGTAACTCAGTTACTTCTACTCTGCATTGTACATTGTATATATGTATATACTGAACACTTTTGTCTACATACTTGACTTCTATTTTATACTTGCTATACTTATTTTATACTTTTTATCTATTTTTGTCTAGCACAGTCTCTGGAGCGTAACAGAAAGAAGCATTTTGTATAAAAGTATTCTGTACTTCTGTATGACAACTAATAAAGAAACTTGAACTTGAACTTGAGTTCTGCTCTTGGGGCCTGTTGCCTGGATTGAGGGATCAACCTCCTTGGGGGTTGTCTCCCTGGCACGCCGACTGGCCCGCAGTGTTGTGGGGGAGTAGCCTCTTGTAGAGTGCTTCAGAGCGGCGTGCCGAGGGGGGAAGGGCCTGCTCTTGATTTGGGCCCTGTCCAATACGCTGGCGATGTGGGGGGTGGTGTCACCAGTGACCGTCTGGTGGGGTCCCGATGCTACGGCCTCATTGACCTCACCAGGCCCCCTTTTTCCGGGGGGTCCTGGCCCTCAGGTTGTCCTAGGGCTGGGACGTCCTCCGCGCTCCGCTGCTGCGGCCTTGCCACAGGGTTGGGTTCTTGACCTTCGACCCCGTGATGTTGGGGGCTGTGACGGAGGTGTTTTGCTTCCCGTCCGTTCCCTGGTGGCATGTGGGATGCACGCCTGAGTGGTCGCGGGTCCTTCTGAATGAAGGTAAGTCCCACGTTCTGCTCACCCTGTGCGTTTGAGGTGCTAAACCCTCTTCGCACAGTCGGATCCGATTCCCTCCCGTCCTCCACTAGGGGGGTCCAGGGGGCTCGGGTCCTCCCCGGTTCTGACGGTTGTGGGGGGCCTCAGCGGGTACATCTGTCGAGCTTCCGCCCTGCTCAGCTCCTGTGTTCCATAAAGAGCAGACTGTAAGCTATATGATCTATAATGTAAGGTTATTCTATAACCCTAGTTATATGAGTATAGCGAGTGCTCTGCTCTGACTCACTGAGGACCCCGTGGTCTTCGCCTTCGGTGGTGAAAGACTTGGGAAGGAGCTGATGGTGTGGCCACGACCCCGCTTATATAGAGGAGCGGATGTGGGTGTGGCCAGGCGGATGGGTGTGTGCATGTGGAGAAAATGATTCATTATTAGAGTGGATAAAGGGATAGTTCCATAAAGAGCAGAGCGCGCTATACTCATATAACTAGGGTTATAGAATAACCTTACGTTCGGTGTCCACTTGTCTCACTGGCAATGGCGAAGAGGAGTTATAGTATAAACCAGCTGACCCTTGACTGACCCCTGATCCAATCAAAACAAATTTCACCCCTGATCTTATCAAATCAAATCAAATAAAATGTATTTATAAGGCCCGACAACACACGTTAATGTCCCCATGGGCCGTACAGGTCTTCTTTAAACAAGTCAAGAAGAAAACATAACAATAAGTCAAGAACAGAACAAGAACACCATAAGGTCCAAATTTTTTTAGATGAATGCAAATAAATGAAAGAATGCAAGCACTCCCAGACAGGGCCGTAGCCAGGGTTTAGAAATTAGGGAGGTCCATTTATTTTTTTGGCCCAGACCGGCCCACTATAATCGGTCGGACACCACCCACCAGTACACCATCCTTACGGTCCCCTTAAATATGCGTACCTACTGTACTATTCCCCCCCCCCAACCCATTAAAAAGCTGGGTAGTAAGTGCCATGGACAAGTGGACCAGTGTACTCACTCGCTCTTGGCTGAATCTTGTTTTGGGTGGTGATGTAAAAACACCTGCATCATAGCAGGCTCAGGATGGGCAACGTAGTCTATAGCCTGTTCATCCCTGTCTCTCTCCTCCACAACCTGGCTTGACTAGACATAAGGAGAGAGATGATTACAATTAACTGGTACATTCAGGTCCAGAATTGTTGGAATCCCCTGACAAAGATGTGCAAAAAGCTGTACAATTTAAACAATACCATACTGGTAATGAGAAAATAGTTGTTTATTCAATGAATGTATGGAGCAGTTCCATCTTATTTCATTTGATACTAACTACTCAGTTCATACAGATTTCAAGTATTCAAATATCAATGATGAATATTGCATAAGGTTTACACAGTTAATAGATCACATTCTTGTTTTATATTCATCTTATATGGCAATTAAATCAATGGTGTGTTTGATTGGGGAGTTTGACCTATGTGCCTACCACGTGAAGGTGCATGATCAATGGACAGCACAAAAACAATTTGTGTAGGTGGAGACTAGAGCTACCACAGATAGTAATAAGTTATTAAGAGTAAGTAATCCATACCATATATATCCTAATAGTTACCTTATTACCATACTTGGCTGAAAACAAACTTTGCTGCCTGTTGTGAATGTGTTTTTCCCTGTAGGCTAATACATAAGTAGGCATACATTTTTGCAGTTGAGGAAAAATTTGCAGTTGAGTAGGCTATAATTGTTATGGTTTGTAACCGACCCCAATCGCACAACACAAGACAGGTATGATGGTTTGCCAAGAAACAGATATTTATTTAGAACAGGGAAAAAGGGCACTGTCCCTTTAAGGGAGAAAACACAAAACACTGGAATAACACAAGAGGGGAAAGTAAAGTGCCTTTAAGAGGCGGGCAGGAAAAGGGAACACTATGGGAAAGTAAAGGGAACGCCTAAGGGAAGGTTAAGGGAACGCCTTGGGAAACAGAGGACTAGGGACTAGGAGAACTAGTGACAAGGAACTAGGTGGAACTAGAAGGGGAGAACTTGGGACAGGAACTAGGTGGAACTAGAAGGGGAGAACTTGGGACAGGAACTAGGTGGAACTAGAAGGGGAGAACTTGGGACAGGAACTAGGTGGAACTAGAAGGGAAGAACTTGGGACAGGAACTAGGTGGAACTAGAAGGGGAGAACTTGGGACAGGAACTAGGTGGAACTAGAAGGGGAGAACTTGGGACAGGAACTAGGTGGAACTAGAAGGGGAGAACTTGGGACAGGAACTAGGTGGAACTAGAAAGGGAGAACTTGGGACAGGAACTAGGTGGAACTAGAAGGGGAGAACTTGGGACAGGAACTAGGTGGAACTAGAAAGGGAGAACTTGGGACAAAGAACCGCGGAGGCGGGCTGGGGACAGGGAGGAACTGGGGACAGAGAACCGCGGAGGCGGGCTGGGGACAGGGAGGAACTGGGGACTGGTGGGAAAACATCTGGGCAGCTCTGCAGGACAGAGGGGAGAGTTAATGCACAAAAGGGAAAAAACAGAGCAGGTGCAGAACAGTCCAAATAACAAAGTGAACAAAGTAATAATATCTTCGTGTGACAAACACACAGGGGGAGATGTAAAGTCCAAAAATACTATTCTAAGTGAGAACCAAAACAGGCATTACGCTGGGAGATGAAATGTCCAAACTAACTAACAGAGGCAATACGCTGGGAGAGTGACATCACAATCAAAACTCACCCAGGCGTATGCGTAAAGGTACAGGAACAGCAGCGGGAACGGGGGCAAGAGGCATTACGCTGAGTGAGTGACATCACAATCAAAACTCACCCAGGCGTATGCGTAAAGGTAAAGGGGCAGCAGCGGGAACGGGGGCAAGGGCACTACGCTGAGTGAGTGACATCACAATCAAAACTCACCCAGGCGTATGCGTAATGGTACAGGGACAGCAACGGGGCGAGGGCATCGCCACCGGGTGGCTGGCTGTCCGAGCCGAGGAACAGAGCGCTGGAACAACGGCGGTGGCGAGGATGTCGTCCACCGGGTAGCCGCTGTCGGAGCCGAGGAACAGAGTGCTGGAACAACGGCGGTGGCGAGGATGTCGTCCACCGGGTAGCCGCTGTCGGAGCCGAGGAACAGGGTGCTGGAACAGTGGCGGTGGCGAGGATGTCGTCCACCGGGTAGCCGACTGTCGGAGCGAGGAACAGAGTGCGCGCCACACCTTGGTGTGCGCGTCGGAACAGTGGCGGTGGCGAGAGCGTCGTCCACCGGGTAGCCGCTGTCGGAGCCGAGGAACAGAGTGCGCGCCACACCTTGGTGTGCGCGTCGGGACAGTGGCGGTGGCGAGAGCGTCGTCCACCGGGTAGCCGCTGTCGGAGCCGAGGAACAGAGTGCGCGCCACACCTTGGTGTGCGCGTCGGGACAGTGGCGGTGGCGAGAGCGTCGTCCACCGGGTAGCCGCTGTCGGAGCCGAGGAACAGAGTGCGCGCCACACCTTGGTGTGCGCGTCGGAACCGAGAGACGCCTCGGGGTGCGTCTGCGAGGAGGAGTGTGCCAAGCACGAAGGTCTGGAAGATGCGCGTCGGCGCGCTGAGGTCTGGAGAGCGTGCCAAGCTCGAAGGTCTGGAAGATGCGCGTCTGTGCGCTGGTACGGAGGAGCATGCCAAGCTCGAAGGTCTGGAAGATGCGCGTCTGTGCGCTGGTACGGAGGAGCATGCCAAGCTCGAAGGTCTGGAAGATGCGCGTCAGTGCGCTGGTACGGAGGAGCATGCCAAGCTCGAAGGTCTGGAAGATGCGCGTCAGTGCGCTGGTACGGAGGAGCGTGCCAAGCTCGAGCGTCCTTGGAAGATGCGCGTTGCGCGCTGAGGACTGGAGAGCGTCTGCGCTGGTCTGGATGTGCGTCAGGACGAACAGCTGCGCGGGGGTCTGCAGTGGAACGCTGGGGTGCCTCCCGTGGAAGTACAGGGAGCGCAGACCAGTCTCCCCCACAGGCAACAACGACAGCTGGCGAAGGCTGGAGCAAACATCTCGACGCCGGAGAATGGAACAGCATAGGCAGACAGAGGATCTCCCGAAAGAGTCTAGATGTTTAGAGAATATGACTCGGCAAGTATACAACACGACCCCACGCCAAAACGAGGGGAAGCGCCCTGGTATTTAAAGCCCACAGGGGGACTAATTAGCCTGCCATCACAGGTGCGAGAGATAATAGAATATCAAACAGGTGTGGCCACTAAGGGTAAGGAACGAGAGGGTGGGGGCTAGAGAGAGTGAGTAGGGAATTCCTAACAGTAGGCTTAAAGAAGACAGAGAAAAGGTAGTGAGCAGCGGGCAAAACCTCACAATAATGTGCTGTGTTTTTATGTCTTCCATCGAGGACCACCTTGGAAATAAGTGTTAATGCTGGTTAATGAATGCTTTTAGGTGATATCCTCAGGAATACAAATTGGTCAAGATCATTTGTTTTTATGATGTGTTTTTAATTTCCAAATAAATCTAATCAAATAAAAAAGCAGTTTTTGCAGTTGAGCTACTGGTGTTGTATATTATACAGCCTTTTCATGCATCTTTATCAAGGGAACCCTTATCCTAATGATTTAAAAAATAATATTATGATGATACGATATGGACCTAGTAGTTGGGTCATCTGTGGCACTTCGTTTCTCAATGGATTTTTTAAAAAGGCGGGGGAAATTTGTGAGAGACCAAAATCCAAAATGGCTGCCGTGGAAATTAACTTTTTAATGGTTTGACCTACAATGATGCACAATACATGGTACCAGCCCCCTCTCAGTCATCTACCAGCCCCCTCTCAGTCATGTACCACAGCCCCATCTGAGTCATGTACCAGCCCCCTCTCAGTCATGTACCAGCCCCCTCTCAGTCATGTACCAGCCCCCTCTCAGTCATGTACCAGCCTCCTCTCAGTCATGTACCACAGCCCCATCTCAGTCATGTACCATAGCCCCATCTCAGTCATGTACCACAGCCCCCTCTCAGTCATGTATACCAGCCCCCCTCTCAGTCATGTATACCAGCCCCCTCTCAGTCATGTACCAGCCCTCTCTCAGTCATGTACCAGCCCCCTCTCAGTCATGTACCAGCCAGCCCCCTCTCAGTCATGTACCACAGCCCCCTCTCAGTCATATACCACAGCCCCCTCTCAGTCATGTACCACAGCCCCCTCTCAGTCATGTACCAGCCCCTCTCAGTCATGTACCAGCCCCCTCTCAGTCATGTACCACAGCCCCCTCTCAGTCATGTACCAGCCCCATCTCAGTCATGTACCAGCCCCCCTCTCAGTCATATACCTGCACGACTGGCGGGGGGGGTGCTTAGTAAGAGATGTGATTGGGCCAGCCCAGTGTCAGTCAGTACCAATGGGCCGATGTCTCAGCCTAGTAGTGGGCCGGTCGTTGACCAAAAAAAAATTATAAAAAAAAAAATTATATAATTTTTTTTTTTTTTTTAATAGTTACAAATAGTTACCGAGGTCCGGACCTCGGTGACCTCATAGCTGGCTACGGCCATGCTCCCAGACAGGGTTAGAAATAAACTTTTTTTTCAAGGGCTTTTTTTGCCCCCCTTAATTGATTTTTTTGCCCCCCTTTTTTTTGTATTTCGGGGGCACAATTTTTATAATGAAAATTAACATAAAGATTATAAAACATTGTTGACACTTTTTTTTACAGTCTTCGTCCCTATGTTTGATAACGTAATGTTAATGTCTCCATATATAGGGCTCTACGCTAACCTTTTTCCCAAGGAGCACATGTGCTCCTAAATAAAATGTTAATAAATAAAATCTAAATACAAATTTAGGAGCACACAAAGAAATTTAGGAGCACAGTGACAATTGTTCAAGTAACACACACACACACACACACACGATGTGTGACATGGCTTGGTTTCATGTTTTGAGGTACCTTCAATTATCTGTAAATAATACATACATACTCTATCTAAATAGATTAAATGATTGTCCCTGAGGGCAAGTTGTGTTGTTGTCTTGATATATCTACAAATAGCAGACGAATAGCTGGTTGCCTCTGGATCAATGAATGTCTAATATTGAATAATATTATTAGCTATTTTATTTTTAACATCCCTAATTCCAACAATCAAGAGGCTTGTTTCAAATTGATACAGCACTGGAACGTTTGAGTATAGGCTCTGGCCAGAGTATCAATGAAATACGTTGCGCGCTCAGCGCTGTGGAATGAAGGAAATGCGCATCGGGATCGGATTTGGATGTTATTCTTTGAAGTTGTGTTACAAATGGAACGGTCTTTCCCCGCCGAACACAAGTTACTTAACGTTACACAGGTCGCGCTATGCAGATGCTTAGCTTGCTAACGTTAAGATAGCAGTGTAATGCTTAATATGCTTGATGAAAGCAGAGCTCTCCCCCTATCTGTGTTCGCAGCACCTCTCAAAGCACCCTGTAAAAAAAATCCCTCATTGCAACAAACCTGGCATTCCACCCAAAAACTGAATTTCAGTCCAGTTTCTCAACTATTAACAGCGGAGCTGTTTGTAATCTTCACTCGCACACTGCAAGTAAATGATTTTTCCGGTTCGCACACACACATATTATTAGGGGCAAATACGAGGGAAATGCTCGCACTGTAGAGCATATAATTATATATATAATTAGTAAACTGTCGGGGGCTTTTATTGCCCCCCTTAACTGATTTTCGAGGGCATTTGGTCAATTTTCGAGGGCATTTTGCCCCAAGCCCCCGTTAATTTCGAACCCTGCTCCCAGACATACCCCACGCGAAGGTAAGGAAAAACTCACTAAAACCTAACAATAGGGAAAAAAGCTCCACAGGCAGTGTGGAGGAGAGAAGCCTTAGAAGGGCCATTCAATCCATCATCCTGAATCGTGGGCCCGTGTGAGGTAGCCCCCCCCCCCCCCCCCCCCCTCTGTCACTTGAATACGTTTAATATGAGACTAGAGTTTCCTCATCACGTCCTCTCTGGTTTTCTATGAGACTAGCGTTTCTTCATCATGTCCTCTCTGGTTTTCTATGAGACTAGAGTTTCCTCATCATGTGCTCTCTGGTTTTCTATCAGACTAGCGTTTCTTCATCATGTCTTCTCTGGTTTTCTATGAGACTAGAGTTTCTTCATCATGTCCTCTCTGGTTTTCTATGAGACTAGAGTTTCTTCATCATGTCCTCTCTGGTTTTCTATGAGACTAGAGTTTCCTCATCAGGTCCTCTCTGGTTTTCTTCCTCTCCTTCGCTCGTATGTTTTATCAATGGAAGAAGTTTGGCTAGTAGTCAGTCAATTACAGCCGACAACCCTAATCCCCCGGATTAGCTTGTTTTCTGTAGTGAGCCAAAAAAAGGTTAAATCTAACCTTTATAGAGGTTGTCACAATATATCATAGCATTGTTCCCCGGGCGAGGGATAAAGCCCGCCCACAGGTGAATAGGATTAAGGTATTAACCTGAAGCTAGGCCAGGATTAGGCTCCTTGGGAGAGCCTGTAAGTAGCTACTTAAGAGTAGCCAACCTGGGCTAAACCATCCTCTTTGAGTTCTGGCCAAACGGCTCCATGGGATAATACGGCCAGAGACACAACAACATGTATCAAACATTGTAGCTCTCTGACCTTACATCATCTCTAACCTGGCGGTTTAACTGCTTGACAGGGAAGAGAGGCAATTTCTCAGACTACAGTGATGGGAGCGTGAGCACCACTGACGGGAGGAGATATTCGGCGGACTCTGACTCCAAATCAGGTACGTGTACGATAACCGATAAGGAGGTGTATGAATTCACATTTTGTTTTCTCCTCCTTTCGGCACCTTTTCTGTCCTCTCAAAAGCGGCGCTTGTGTCTTCCGTCTTTTAGGGAGTTTGCATCAGAGGCCTTGGCGGCAGAGGCCAAAGAGTTCTCCTGTGTCCTCATACGCAGCCAGCATAGAGAGGTACGTAGGGTACACACACACACACACACACACACACACACACACACACACACACACACACACACACACACACACACACACACACACACACACACACACACAGTAGTATGTCTTCATAAAACTAAAAACTAAATTAATGTTATTTGGAAAGCGCAATAGTAACATAACAGTGAAACTTATGATAGACAATATGTGTATTGAAAGAGTAGAACAAACCACATTCCTTTACAGGATAAACATCAGTCAAGTAAAATCCAAGATAATAATTGGTTAGACTAGAAGTCTTTATTTGTCATGCAGTTTAACACACACACGCGAGATGGGCGACCCACAGGAACACACACACACATGCACTGAGTCGCCGATGAAATGTCTCTCTGTACTTTTCCCATCCCGTTGTCCTTCCCCCCATGGGCAGCCGGGAGCAGATAGGGCGTCAACGTGAGCCACGCCCCGGGGACCAATCCAAGTGCTCCTGTCCGTCTTAGTCAAGGACGCCACAGCGTTAGCGATCTGTTGTGCATGTTTTTCCATTGGGTTTATCTTATCGGGGGGGAAACCCTTGCGAGCACGGGGAGAACATGCAAACTCCACACAGAAAGGCCCGGGAGATACCCCACCTGGGTACCTGGCAACGCGGAAACCTGGTCCCCAAGCGGGAATTGAACCCTGGACCTTCTATGGCCAAAAGTGTGGGGATTATGTATCGATCCAAGGCTTTTGTCAACCAAAGGTCACTTCTCATCCTCTACCACGCACTTGTGGTCCCAATTTAAACTATTGCCTGGAAGTCTGGGGTAATTCTTATCGTTCCAATATATCACCTCTTTATATGCTGCAAAAAAAGGCTTTTAAATTATGGGACTTGATCATACTTAGAACTGCCGAAATCATGTTCAAAGCTTCACACAACTCTCTTCCAACTCCCATCCAATATCGGTTCACTGAGAGGGTAGGAACCAGGGCCCTCATTTATCAAATTTTCTTAGAAAGTATTCTACTTCCTTTCGTAAGCACAGAATTTTTAATGTGTGCACGCACAAAAAAAACGGGATTTATCACACGTGCGTACACAGGTCCTATGCACAGTTGTCTTGATAAATATCACCTTGCTCCTAAGCTGGAGCTTGTGCACTGTTTTAAGTATTTGCATACCAGAACCGCCCCGATTAACCATATACGGTAATGGAACACCCCCATGAAATGTGGAAAAGTGGACTAACCTGAGCGAACTCTGAGAGACTTCACTGAGAGCGAGATTGATCACCGAGGTCCAACCAACAAATTGAACGTATACAGCATTTCCCTGTATTATTTGGAAACATGACACACAGAATAATAGTATTTAGCGTTTTATTTTAAACAATATTTAATCGTATGATTATAGATATTTTTAGAGAATAAATAAATCCAATGAAGTTGCCAAGTTCACAGACAACTCCGCTGAGGAGGGAGCGTGCAGACTGCAGACTATCTTCGGTGCGCCGGGAGCCAAGGATGTTGACTGACCCAGTCCTGCTACAGAACCAGCACATTGACAGAAATAAATGACAAGCTGACCCGACATTAGGCACTGTAATGACTGAAATTAAATCAATTTCAGCACGCCAACTCTGCGCTCTACAATGCCTATTATGTGTGCTTGTCATGAGCCCGTGGTTCTGGTCAGAGTCATTATGGCTTCAGTGGATAACCCTGATCTGCATTTAAGTGATGTTTTAGATACCCCAGTAATAACATTACAATTGAATTACCGTAATTCCTCTAATAGTAACCGGGTCTCAAATACAAGCCGGGTCTCTATTAATGGCCGGGTGCGCTCTTGAGCTAAGCAATTATAAGCCGGCCTCCTAATACAAGCCGGGTTACTAATATACTGAGCTGCATACTGAGCTAGTTACTTGATTTCACTTTGAAAACGTTGAAATGACCAGTGACCACCTGTAATTGCACTGTTTACCATTTCATACAGTACTTGGTTTCAATAAATGAACCCAGTACATTTTACTGGGTTCAAACTGACACAAAATGTTGATTTATTCATTATGATCCGTTTGAAAATTTTTAATATAGGCCTCCCTCTTATACAGGCCTCCTCCTAATACAAGCCTGGTACCCGCTACAGTTGAAACAAATACAAGCCGGGGTTACTATTAGAGGAATTACGGTAAATACAATTAGGCCTGAATGAGACTCCGGCCACCGGCACATTATCAGCCAAAATGCGCATCGCAGATTATCTGTACATTGACCGAGTGCAATCCCGTTCACATTACTGGATTTGTTTATTGATGGAGCAAACTCTGAGAGATTGTTCACAGAGGCGCTGCCGAACCAAGATATAATATGATGTGTATAATATAATGTGTGTAGAGGCATATGATACAATCTATTTTGTTGTTGGTATTAGGTAGCCTATATGAATTACATATAATAGCAGCCAGCCTACATTATGCAACAGTAACTTGCGCATATATAATAACACACAGCCCTGCGAAGCCTGCATACAGTAAACTAACTTGATCATTAATCTAGCTGTTGTATCTTTACGCTTATGAAAACATTAAATAATATGTATAGGCTATAGGCCGTCGCTTAAGCCTATATTCTCAAATTTCATTTAATGGCTATCCGAGTCCTCGATATCCTCGCGGACGGACCAGTATACCTTTATATCATATCATATTCATATCATAGTTTACTCTATCAGCATACCAGCATGTAATACGTTCTTTGTTAGAACTCAACTCGTTATTATTTTGCGCATAGATTGCAGAAATACGGGAACGTTTTGATTTAGGCTTTGACATTGTAAAACTAAATAAGTGAAATTCTGTAAGCAGAATACAAGTCATGATATCACCCACACGATATATGCTCTGTGTCCAGAGCATGTATGCTTTTCATTCATTTAAGACACATTTATTGCAAGGGTTTTGTATACACATACACTAAACAAATAACCTCAGTCTGTTCTCGTTGCAATGCGTTTTTTATTCTTTCTTATAGGAAGGGGGAAGAACACTATATCGTGGGTGTTCATATGACTTGTATTCTGCTTACAGCTTCGGGGTTCCACTTATTACGTTTAACAATGGCAAAGCCTTTTAAATATAATCAAAACGTTCCCGTATTTCTGCAATATATGCGCAAAATAATAACGAGTTGAGTTACGCGGAGCGCAGTCAGTGCTTATTTCCGCGTTGTAAAAATATTCTACCACCGGCGCCAGCTACGCATGGTCCGACCTGTGCTTAAATATATGCACAAAGTCAAGCACAAGTTCAAATTGATAAATCCCACACTTTGCTTAGAAATGATCGTACGCACGGGTTACGCACATATCTGTGCGTACGCCACGTTGATAAATGAGGGCCCGGAATTCTAATCTTAGAGGGAAACAGAAACTCCAGCAACCGGGTGCAAGAACCACTCTAAAATCTATGTGCATATCTGTTTGTGGAGTGAGATTATGGAATGGATTGGACGAGGAGGTTAAACTGAGTAAAACATAAACCAGTTTAAAATAAAGTAAAAAAAAAAAAAAAAAAAGGAATATTGGAAAGGTATAAGGAGGAGGGAGAACATGACGTTTGGCATTAAAAGGAATATAAAATATGTATTAACTAGTCAGACTCATGTATGTCTTCATTGTCTTGTTGAGATGTTGGGGGAATGTGGGAAACAGAGCAATGTTACATGTTGTATGTATAGCAATTGATGGTCAGGATGTTGTGAATGGAAATTCATAAGCTTAGCTTCTTCCATCCCCCTTTTCAAACCAAGTTCAAGTTCAAGTTTCTTTATTAGTTGTCATACAAAGATACAGAATACTTTTATATGAAATGCTTTTTTCTGTTTTGCTCCTGAGAGTGTGCTAGATAAAAATAGATAAGTATAAAATAGAAAGTCAAAAGTATGTAAACAAGTGTAAACAAAAGTGTTCAATATACATAATATACAATATACAATGCAGAGTAGAAAAAAAAGTAACTGAGTTACAATACAATTATACAGTACAATGCAGACATGGGATGAGGTACAACTTAGGGTAAGGTGTAATGAGGTATGAGTTGTAGTGCAAATCTCTTTACCAATAAATATAAAGTGGGTAAAGTGGGTGCTACAGTGAGTTGTTTATTTAAAGTGAGGGTTTGATTTTATTTTATTACGGATCCCCATTAGCTGGTGCCATGGCAACCAGCTAGTCTTCCTGGGGTCCACACAAAAAACATACAAAAACAATTGTTGCAAAACAGAATTATTAAAAGCCAGTACTCAACATACAATACACAATGAAACTAACAATTAAGATGGCTAAAATTACATGCAAGCAAAGACACAGAAAACAAAACAAAACAAAATACAAAATACAGTGTTAAATACAATTTAAGATTGTTTTTAAAATTGAATATTTTTAAGAATTGCTTTTAGAATGCTCATCAATGTTACTAATTATTAAAAGCCAGTACTCAACATACAATACACAATGAAACTAACAATTAAGATGGCTAAAATTACATGCAAGCAAAGAAACAGAGAACAAAAAAACAAAACAAAATACAAAATACAGTGTTAAATACAATTTAAGATTGTTTTTAAAATTGAATATTTTTAAGAATTGCTTTTAGAATGCTCATCAATGTTACTAAAACATCAATTTCACCATACCTTTAAAAAGAAAAGAAAAACACACAAAGTAATCAGAAGAAGTTTTGGATAACATGGCTGCAGCTACACTCATGCATGACATATATTAATTTCCTTCCGGATTATGGCTCCTTTGAGTTTCTTTTTGAAACTGTCCTTGTTTTCCGTCCGTATAATATGTAATGGGATCCTATTCCAGTATGTTATGGCTCTATACATTGCAGTTTTCTTTAGAGTGTTGGTTCTAGGCAGAGGTAGGGTGAAGCGACTACTTGAAGCATGTCTGGTATTATGGTCATGTCTATCATTGGTGGATAAAAGCATAGAATACAATTGAGTGGGTTTACCCAAGGTACAAATGTTCTTTAAAAACCTAATCAAACTGCATGCTAGTCTCTCCTCCACCCTCATCCACGACAGTCTAGAAGGCATTCCCTCCACACTATTCCTTATAGAGCAGTGAAGAGTGAGTCGGGCAGCTCTATTTTGAGTGAGCTGGAGTTTACTAAGCTCTTGCTTTGACGCGCTAGACCAAATTGCTGGGAAGTAGTCAAGATGGGACAAGACTAAAGATTGTACTAGCATTTTAATTGTTGTATTCGTTAGGAGGTAGGCATTTATTCTTATTATGGAGATGTTTCTACTCATCCTGGTAACCATGTTATTAATCTGGGTAGACCAAAGTAGTGCCTCGTCAATAGTTACACCCAACAATTTGGCTTCCTTCACTTGTTCAATACCAGCGTCTTGTAATGAGAGACTCAGTCTATGCTCCGACCTTAAGGCATATTTAGAGCCGAGTATAAGACATTTTGTTTTTGCTACATTTAATTTTAGTCTGTTTTCAGTTATCCAATTCGAAATCATAAATAATTCACTCTGAAGTATCTTATTCACTTGTTCTGTGCTCTCAGCGGATGCATATATAGTTGTATCATCAGCATAAATCGCTGTACCTGCACTTTCCAATACATAAGGCATATCATTTACAAATATAGAGTAAAGGAGGGGTCCAAGACAACTTCCTTGGGGAATACCACACTGGAGTGTTACCATATTTGACATGGAACCATTAAATATAACACATTGTTGTCTATTAGACAAGTAGTGTACGTGTGGATGTGTGTGCTGTGAGTGTATTTGATGGTTTGTTACATAGTGTTATTGTCGTTGAGCATCCTGATGGCCTGGGGATAGAAGCTCCTTCTGAGTCTCTCTGTGCTTGCCATGAATGAATGAATGAATGAAAACTTTATTTAACAGATTGCAGAATGGGTACAAATTACAATACAGTATGGCTCAATACACACAATTGTTAAGGGGATGCAGACCAGAGAAAGACGTTTGTCTTGTTTACATCAGGGTCCCCCATTTTCAATTCATATAGACATTTATGACATACACAACATACATGACATTTATGGCATAGGGACATCCAGGTATTTAGTACTGATATATTTGTGACATAAACGGTATTCAAATATACAGTACTGTTACCCATAGATCCTGACAGAGTATATACATATGATGGGGAGGGGACTGTACATTAGGAGGGGGTGGGTGGGTGGGAGAGAAATATACATACGGTGGGGTGGAGACTGTACATTTGGAGGGGGTGGGTGGGTGGGAGAGAAATATACATACGGCGGGGAGAGAATATATACATGCGGTGGGGAGGAGACTGTCTATTAGGAGGTGGTGGGGGGTTTGGGCATTTACGGTGGCCAGTTTCTAATTGCAGCCTCCCGTAGGTGCTCTTTAAGAGCGGTTTTGAATGTGGGTAGGGATTCACATTCCTTTACAGCTTTGGGTAGGGCGTTCCACATTGATGTGGCATAATTGCAAAACGTGTTTAGTCCCTTGTTTGAGCCGAATCTGGGTTTAACATGATTTGTTGAGCTTCCTCTGGTGTAGTGGTTGTGGTATTCAATGACCTTTGGGAAGTATTTTGACATGTACATGGGTACCTTAGTCATATTGTGTATCTTGTAGACCAGGCCCATTGCAAGTTGCTGTACTCTGTCGTCTACTCTAAGCCATCCTAGGTTGTCAAAGTGGGCAGGGGTGAGGTGGGTTCTGGGGGTAAGGTCAAGTAGTAGTCTGACCAGTTTGTTTTGTGATGTTTGTAATCTTGTTTTTAGCGACTTTGAGGTGCTTTGGTACCATGAGGTGCAAGCATAGTCGTAGTACCCTTGAATGAGTGCTCTTGCCAGAGTCTTCATGGTGAGACTCCGGTATCGCTTGCCTGACCGCAGCAGTTCAAAGAGGCAGTTGTTTGGGTGTTGTCTATTGTTATATTAGTCGTACTGGCGAATCGCGTCCTGCTCTTCGCCATCGAGATATACCTCATCTCCAGTACCTAGTGTATTCCATCAACGAATAAATACAATACACCCAGCACCTGCCAGGCCCGCCCCAGTGCTACGTACTATATAGCACTAGGCGTGGTCACCACTCGCTCTTCCTCTATTTTCGTTTCCATCATAGCGGATGCGGATGCGGATGCGGATGCGCATGGCAACTAGTTGTCATGAAAAGTTTAGAGAAATTGCGTAATATTGAGTGCTTACCGGAGATTTGCTTACCCCTGGAATCTTCGCGGCATGTTCCAACGACACGTCGGGTCTATCCTGATGTTTCCTCGTCTTGTGGCAGCAGATCGAGGGACAGCGTGCAAGGTTTGGCTATCGAGCCGGCTCGTACACAGGTAGGCCCTGTGTCATCAGGCATTAATGCTAGTGTTAGTAATGCTGGTTGTTTTGTTACACAACTGAGTTGTGTGTCGGCGCCAGGGGCGGGATGTTTTGGTGAATGTTCCCCTGAAGTGGACGGTTTCCAAGCGATCCTGGAGCGCGCTGCTAACACTAATGCTATAATGCTGGGTCACTGTTCTAATGTTCCCCGCCGTGGGATGTTGCCGCTTTTCCCTCTTAACCGGTTCATTGATGAAGGTCAGTCGGTAGCTAATGTGGGGGGTTTTGCTGAGTCCTTTACCCTTTTTACGGGTGAATGGGTTGACAACAGGGTGCAGGGCGGGTGTGCCGTGGCTAGGTAGCCAGGTAGCATCGATCCTGTGCCCCGGCGGGGTTGAACGGTGTCCCACCCGGAAGCCGACGCTTGAGAGCGAGTCGGCCCGGCGGGTGGCAATATGGACTGATGAGAGTTATACTGCTACAGGATGGAATTTAGCGGCGGCCAGTGTTGTGGCTCAGCTGACTGTTTTTCTGTCCACATTAGCGTCGGGTAGTGGGGCTACAGGACCAGCCGACGCTGAAAATTTTGCATGTTTTTGGTGTTATAGAGATCTTGAATCAGTCGCAAGCTATAACTGTGGGGAGGATTAGGATGCTATCAACGCTTGTTAATAGGCATTTCTGGTTGGAGCAATCTCCTCTTGGGGAAGAAGAAAGGTTTTCTCCCCTCACGGCTCCTTTTTCCACAGAAGGGCTATTTGGTCGTTCTGCGGAGACGCAGGCGGTTGTTGACCTAGGTCCCACACCGCCTCACGCTATGCAGCCAGAGGTTGGAGCACGGCCTCGTCAGCGACTGTGGCGAGGCCCTCGACAGGCGGCCATGTTTCCCCCGCCAGTGGTACCCTGGGCGGAGAGTCAACAGGGGTCCACAAGGCCGACAGCCTTGGCGGCCGAGGGATCGGCCATGTTGGATGTACTCGGCTTGGAATATACAAGCCGTCGCCATTCTGCCGCGAACAGCCCGCTCCCCGATCACTTTTTTCCCTGTCACCAGCGGAAGAGGGGCTCTGATTGTTTTCCTTTGGCTGCGGGCCGCGAACCTTCTTTGAAGCGCATGCGGCCCCACGTTTCGCTTCTCATGGGGACAGGGGCTGACACCCAGTTGATGGCTGAGCCTGGGTCTGTCCGTGAGAATGTTGTGCTGTCACGTGGCTCCCGCGCCGCACGTTGTGTGATTGGTGAGCCTGGTGTTACGGCTGCCACTATTTACAGTGGTCAGCAGGGGGACTCGAGGCCTCTTCGTATGAATGCTCAGCACGAGTTACCCCGACCTCGCCTTCGCCAGGCGGGGTATCGCGTTAACGCCTCCCACTCCCGGGAGATCGGCAGTGGTCTGCAAAGAAGAGGCGCGCGTGATTTGGGTGGTAGCAATATCACTGCAGGGCTACGGTGTGTAGGAACCCATGGGGTCCTCACGCCTTGCATGTCTAGCTGCGGAACAACTCCTCAGCATGCTCTAGAGGGGTGTTCAGTGGGGGAGCATGTGTCAACTAGTTTGATGGCAGCTTCTTCCGTATCAAACCGGCCCTTTCTGTCGGGGTCCCCCCCTTGGGTGTGACCGCCCTGTCCGCTTTGGCGGGTTCAGAGGCTACGCACAGCGGGAGGGACCGGGCCACCTATCTGCTGTTCCTTGCTGCCCAGCGTCAGTTGACGGTGGGTGCGCTCTGGGATTATTATCACATATGGCGACAAGAATGCCGTTTGGTGGGATGGATGGAGAGAATGTTGAGGCTGGGGCTTGTTTTGCAGTTCGCACGACCCCACCCTCCGTTCTCAGGTTTGGTGCAGACCCTATTGTCAGGGTCAGCAGCAGTGACAGCTCTGGCCGACGAGATCCAATCTTTGTTGGCGAAGCAGGCCGTAGTCGTGGTCCCGAGAGAGGACGCGATGTCAGGCATCTACTCCCGTTATTTTCTGGTGCCCAAAAAAACGGGAGGGGTCAGACCTATACTGGATCTGTCCGCGTTCAATCGTCTGATTGTGGCGAGACCATTCAGAATGTTGACCGTCAAACACCTGCTACTTGCTGTCAGGGTGGGAGACTGGTTCACCTCCATAGACCTGAAGGATGCATATTTTCACATCCCGATTTTCCCTCCTCACAGGAAGTTCCTACGGTTCCTATTTCAGGGCGTAGCGTACGAATACCAGAGGTTGCCGTTCGGCTATTCTCTGGCTCCCCGCACATTCACCAAGTGCGTAGAGACTGCGCTGGAGCCTCTACGTCATCAGGGGATACGAATTCTATTCTATCTCGACGACATTCTGCTCCTCAGCCGGTCAGAGGAGGTCGCCAGGTCTCATACCAGGCTGGTGGTGGAATTCCTCACCAAGCTGGGTTTTGCTGTGAACTGGAAGAAGAGTACGCCTCTTCCCAGTCAACAGGTGGAGTACTTGGGCTTGACACAGAGGTCAAGACCCATGATTGTAACCCTCTCGGAGCAACGGAGGGTGTCTATCCTCCACGCGCTCGGGGGTTTCCGTCCTGGGAAGACGGTCACGGCGCTGCAAGTGATGCGCCTGCTCGGTATAATGGCATCTGCTCACGCGGTGGTCCCTCTTGGCGTCCTCTTCATGAGGAGGATACAGAGGTGGTTCTCCAGTATGAGAATAGACTCAGTGAGGGACAAATGGAAACGGTGACGGTTCCTTTGTCAATATGGGGGGATCTCGCCCATTGGAGGAGGCCTGGTATCCTCACCAATGGGGTCCCCATGGGCAGCAGGCGCTCACTAGTCACGGTCTTCACCGACGCTTCCCTCACGGGTTGGGGAGGGACGTGTCGGACCAACGCAGTGGGGGGCAGCTGGACGATCCATGCTGCCCGGTCTACCCTGCACATCAATGTGTTGGAATTGAGGGCGGTCCTCTTGGTCCTCAGACGGCTCGCCCACCTGGTGGTAGGCGAGCACGTTCTGGTCAGAACGGACAGTATGACGGCAGCGGCGTATATCAACAGGCAGGGTGGAACACGTTCCACCCGTCTGCACCGGGCGGCGGTCGAACTCTGGCTATGGGCAGCTCGCAGTCTGCGCAGTCTGACGGCGCTCCACATCCCTGGCAAGGACAATGTGAGCGCGGATGTGATGTCTCGGGCGGTCCTCGTCCCGGCGAGTGGGAACTGAGCCCAGACATAGTCAGGCAGATCTGGGATCGCTTCGGGGAAGCGTCAGTGGATCTGTTTGCGAGCAGACAAGCTCACAAGTGCCCCTTGTGGTTCTCGGTCAGTCGGGAAGACAATCCTCCCTTGGGGGTGAATGCCTTCTCGATGTATCCATGGCCGCCCGGGCTTCTGTACGCCTTTCCCCCCATACATCTGTTGAGTCACTTGTTGGAGAGGATACGGAGGGAGCGCAGGATTGTGATCCTGGTTGCGCCGGACCGGGGCACAGCTGTGTGGTTCCCGGTCCTGATCCAGCTACTGGTAGCCCCGCCGTGGCCTGTTCCTTGGTCGGCGAGGGCCCTCTCTCAAGCGTACGGGTCGCTGTTTCAGCTCCCGGTGATACGCCAACCTCTGATGGTTTGGCTGGTGAGAGGGTAAGTTTGGAGAGGATGGACCCTTCTGTGGTTGACACCATCCGGAATGCGCGTGCTCCCTCCACTATCGCGCTTTACGCGGGTAGGTGGCGTATGTTCCAAGAGTGGTGTAAGGCGGGGGGCAGGGACCCGGTGTCCTGCCCCCTGGATGCTGTCCTTATTTTCCTTCAGTCTCTCCTTGACTTGTCGGCTTCGACGGTGAGGGTATATGCAGCGGCTATATCCTCTTATCATGAGGGGTTTGAGGGTGTTGTATTGTTCAGCCACCCTCTTGTGAAGCGTTTCCTGCTTGGCGTTCGACGCCTTAAGCCGGTGAAACGCTCTTTGGCTCCGAGCTGGGATCTTCAATTGGTCCTTGGTCGGTTGTCCTTGGCCCCGTTTGAGCCTCTTGAGCAAGCGCCGTTGGAACAGCTGTTGTTCAAGACTGCGTTCTTGCTGGCCATCACCTCCGCAAAACGCGTGGGTGAGCTTCGTGCTCTCTCTGTACGGCCCGTGTGTCTGTCTATTCATTCCGATAGCGGTGCCACTCTGCGGCCTAATCCAGCCTTCGTGCCAAAAAATATCCGGAGTTCTTTCCGCTCCAGGGATATTATGGTTCAGGCGTTTTATCCGCCTCCTCACGCTAGTGAGTTGGAGGCGGGCCTTCACCTGTCATGTCCGGTCCGGGCTTTGGGGATTTACCTCAGCCGTACTCAGGGCCTCAGGGCTACCGATCAGCTTTTTGTCTGTTACGGTGGCTCTTCTGCTAGTAAGGCACTGTCGAAACAGCGCCTGTCCCATTGGTTGTGCGAGGGCATTGCCCTCTGCTACACGTTGGCCGGGCTGGCTCCCCGTGGGGGCGTCAGGGCGCACTCCACTCGTGGGGTCGCGGCCTCTGCCGCCCTACTGGGTGGGGCCTCGGTGGGGACATCTGTGCTGCCGCTTCATGGTCCTCACCGGGTCCCTTCGTAAGGTTTTACCTCATGGACATGACCGGGGGTTCTGTCTCCCAGGCGGTTCTGAGGTCTGGGACCTCTCCTGCTTCCCGTCCTTTGGTGGGGTAGCAGGAGTGTGTGGGTGTGGGCCACAATGTGTTGTGTCACATGTGGTTCCGCCTGTGCTGTGCGTTCAAGAGGTTCTAGTTCCCTCTTGCTCGCACTCGGGTGGAGTTGACTGCCCCTCTTCATTAGGAAGGATGGGGTGACGGGACTCCCCTCCCCCCTGATGTGGGCTTTAGGGTCCTCAGGGGGTGCATTTGTCGGTCCTCGCGTCTGCTCTGTCCCCATATCTCGATGGCGAAGAGCAGGACGCGATTCGCCAGTACGGCTAATATAATGATAGGTTATGTATATAACCTAGTTATATGAGTACTGGCTGAGCGTCCTGCTCTTAGCTTTCCCTGAGGTCCCTTGGGGTAACTTTTCTTGGGAAACGTTTTTTTTCCGAGGAAGAGCGAGTGGTGACCACGCCTAGTGCTATATAGTACGTAGCACTGGGGCGGGGCCTGGCAGGTGCTCGGTGTATTGTTTTTATTCGTTGATGGAGTACACTAGGTACTGGAGATGAGGTATATCTCGATGGCGAAGAGCAGGATGCTCAGCCAGTACTCATATAACTAGGTTATATACATAACCTATCGTTTTGTTTTGTGGTGGTTATTGTACTGTTTTGTGGTTGTCTTGTATTGTATAGGTTGCATGGTTTGAAATAAATAAATGAAACTGAAACTCTCTCTCCCTCTCTCTCTGTCTCTGTCTCCCTCTCTCCCCATCTCTCTCTCTCTCTCTCTCTCTCTCCAGATTCCCCCGTGGGCTCCGTCACAGGGACAGTAGCAGCAGCTGGCTCCCCCCCCCCCACCACGACGTGGTCTCCCCCAAGAGGGCGACGCGGCCCCACAGTCCCTCCAGCGTCTTCAGCGACTCCTCCCTCAGCCTCAGCCACAGGAAGGCCAAGGTAGGATCCACCACGCGTGCCACGGGGGGAACACGCTGGGACTATGATCTGATAATTCTCTAAGCTTAGCTTATGAATGACTCGGGAGCGATCTGTCACAGACTCACAGGCGCTCCCTCCTGCATTCACTGGTGACGCGAGACGCCGCTTGTTTACGTGCACAAATACTACAACAATCGTGAGTTTGCATTTTATTGTGTGCACACGCAGTGTGGGTAGTAGTCCTCTGGGTAGAGACCTAGTGGAATAGGCAGGTTGCAGCTTGCCTATAGCCTTGTGCAGCAGTGGGGGGGGGGGGGGGGGGTCTTGAGGCAGCGGTGCAAAGTAAATGGTAAAATGTTAAATGGCTGCATTTATATGGTGGTGGCGGAGAGGAGGAGCCTTGCTAAGCTCCACACCATCATGGACAACCCCTCCCACCCACTACACACAGACTTGGCTGAAAGAAGGAGCATGTTCAGTGTTAGACTATAAGACTCCCAAGATGTAACACTGAACGACACAGGAAGTCCTTCATTCCGACAGCCATTAGACTCTATAATGCATCACTGTGTCTCACTGTATCACTGAGCACAGAGTGACAGTACAGCCTGGTGAAATCTTCCTGGACACTTTACACTTTACATTTTCACACTTATTACTGTACATTTTACTGTATATTTCTGTATATTTTTGGCTGGATAGTTGTATATATCGAAGATTTTAGAATGTATATGCATACCAGAATGTATATCCTGGACCGTATTTTATTCTTTATTCTATTTTATTCTTATTTTAGTCCTATTGACTACCTAAATGTTTATTGTTGTTCAATGTGAGCGATCTGTAGTGCCGAATTTCCCTCTGGATTATTAAGGAATTTCTATTCTATTCTATTCTATATAGCACTTTTATCCAAAGCGTTTTACAATTTGGTCCTCACATTTTTACCCATTCACTCACACATTCACACACTGATGGCGGAGGCAACCATGCAAGGTGCCAACCTGCACATCGGAAGCAATTAGGGGTTAATATTAACTGTCTTGCTCAAGGACACTTCGACAATCGACACGCTGCCTGGGAGGAGCGGAGAATCAAACCGCGAACCTCCGGATTACCAGTCGACTGCTCTATACCTCCTGAGCCACTGTTGGCCACAGTGACGGCAGAGCAGCTAGAGATGTATCTCTTCTCTGTTTTGAGTATTTCTGTCTGTCTGTCCTTCCAGGCGTTAGGGCCTGAGTTCATCAGGATGGGGGATGAGCAGCACGTGGTCCTGGAGCTTCCTGGATCCCTCGTGGTAAATATCATCAAAATATCATCTTCATATTAGCCTAATAATATACATTAATATATGGTTGAAAACTCATATTCTCTGCCTTCACCCTTTTCTGTCTAATCATGTTTCCTTGCATGTATGTTTAAGTTTAAGTTAAGTTTATTTATAAACGTTTTGCCCCGGGGACAATGCACATGAATCAACATTTTCTGTTTCCACATCAATGTAAATCATCATCATCATCATCAACCTTTATTTATTCTCGAAAATTGAGGTCACCCTCATTTTCAATGTCGTCGAGAATCTACAGACATTTCAATGCATACATTTCTACAATATTAATAACTATCTCTATAGTACTTTTCACACATGGACCGCAGTCCAGAGTGCACCAGAGTTAGCTAATGAGCTTTCAGTTTTCATCCATAGTCCCTGCATAACATGGCATGTGTTTTGGTGTGTGTGTGTGTGTGTGTGTGTGTGTGTGTGTGTGTGTGTGTGTGTGTGTGTGTGTGTGTGTGTGTGTGTGTGTGTGTGTGTGTGTGTGTGTGTGTGTGTGTGTGTGTGTGTGTGTGTGTGTGTGTGTGTGTGTGTGTGTGTGTGTGTGTGTGTGTGTGTGTGTGTGTGTGTGTGTGTGTGTGTGTGTGTGTGTGTGTGTGTGTGTGTGTGTGTGTGTGTGTGTTTGTGTGTGTATGTGTGTGTCTAGTCCAAGAAGGGGCGTTCGTGTGTCTCCCAGAGAGAGGTCAGTGTGGTGCTGCCTAACGGACAGTGTGTGGTGGTCCGCTGTGACATCAAGTCCAAAGGCAGGGACGTGTTTGACATGGTGGTGGCTCACGCTAACCTGGTGGAACACTTCTACTTCGGAATCGCCTTCCTCGACGGTAGGAGGACATTCCACGCAGTGCTATAATCTTGACTTGCTGTCCGATATTCTGAAAGCCCAGACTTTGTCTGCAACTTGTGAAGCATTAGCGAACGGATAGTGGATAGGACAAAAACACAATCAGAATGTTACATTTTAAGCATTTTAGGAGCAAACAAAATTCGTTAGATCGGACATTTGATTAATTATATCAAGAGGAGAACAAAACAATTTAACAACCCTCGGCACCGCGGATGAATGACGCTTGGAGACCTATTTCAGAACGCGCTGCCTCTCCCATCGGCAGAGAAAGTCGGGAGAGACGAAAAGCAACCTGGTGTAACCCGAGCGGCGCCGCTTACTGGTTGAGTATTGTTAATACGGCAACTACCCGGCTACCGTGCGGCAAGGGCGGCGCTCTACTGTGCTCCATCTGTATATCTCTCTTTGATTGAACATTTTATTAACAGATTGCAGAATGGGTACAATACAGTACAGCTCAATACACACAATTGTTAAGGGGATGCAGACCAGAGAAATACTTTCGTCTTGTTTAAATAGTCTAGAAAGCACAGGGAGTACGTCTTTATATTTTATTAACGTCATAGTAGAGCCTCACTTGGAGCACAGTACAGTAGCCTCCGGTTCTAAACGCATCTTTTAGTGTAGAAAGATGAATGGTGCCTTCTTACACCATTTTGGTCATTCTACCACTGGGGTGCTGTTTGTACCAACGACCACCTGCGGTTTGCAATTGAAACGGCCATCCTGCCGTAATTAGCGTACGTACAGATGGTTAAGGCCCGGGGTGAGTTCTGTCCTTGAAGTCACTACAGTAGGTGCTATGAGGCAGTGGCGTCAAGGTGTGCTTTTAAATTCAAACCTTTATTTAAACTTGAAAGGCAACTGAGGTTTCCCTAAGGTCACGTCGTGTGTTAGCCCCTTTCGTGACTGTGATGCAAGCCTTGCTTTGAATACAGCAGTCACTTGCTCCACATTACTAGCCATGGGAATGCTCACCATGAAGCACTGGTTATTTACTGTATGAACGGTTCGTTCTAAATGTATCACAGAGAAATGTCAAAGGTACTCACAGTTGCACGAGGGTTTCACACACAAGAGCGGGGTGGTTTGAAAGCTCGGCGTTGCTAATAAACATTTAAAGGGGACCTGCATTGCTATTCCTAGCACTATTTGGGCAACTTTACACAATTCCTGTGAGTCTATGGAAGACATCTGTAAGGTTTATTTAAAAAAATAATCATTGTTTTATATTTCTAATGGAGTACTCAAAAGCATAATTTTCCAGCTTCAAGATTTCAGCCTGTTATTGGCTTGGCTCCGCCCATACTAGCAGAATGCTTTGAGTGACAGCCACCCACCAAATAGTTCTGGCCATACTACTCTACTAACGCCAAAGTGAACCTAATACACAAACAAATATGGCTCAATACAATACAATCCACAAAGGGATGACACCGAAGAAGGTACCCATGCCATACGATTTTGGGAAAACAAATGCCCGGAAGAATAAGATTGCTCTCCCAATCCGTCTAACACACACACACACACACACACACACACACACACACACACACACACACACACACACACACACACACACACACACACACACACACACACACACACACACACACACACACACACACACACACACACACACACACACACACACACACACACAGCACTTGTACTAACGACGTTAGTTAGGAACATAATCATTCATTCGCAATACACACAAGTAGGTCTACATATATACAACGAAGCACAGAGCTAAGAACGTTAGCTAAGCTAGCTTGCTCTCTCAGTCCGTCTAACAAACACACACACACACGGCACTTGTGCTAACGACGTTAGTTAGGAACATAATCATTAATTCGCAATACACACAAGTAGGTCTACATATATACAACAAAACACAGAGCTAAGAACGTTAGCTAAGCTAGCTTGCTCTCAGTCCGTCTAACAAACACACACACACACGGCACTTGTACTAACGACGTTAGTTAGGAACATAATCATTCATTCGCAATACACACAAGTAGGTCTACATATATACAACGAAGCACAGAGCTAAGAACGTTAGCTAAGCTAGCTTGCTCTCTCAGTCCGTCTAACAAACACACACACACACACACATGCGCACACACACACACAGTGCTTGCACTAACGTTAGACTGTCTTGGCGCACACACATGGAAGAGTACCGTAATACACAAACGGATGAATGAACGAGGTCCTACTGCTAATTAACTCATTACGACGAACTGTATGTACTTATTGATTCGATGCTTTCTTTTGGTCTAAAAGACTTACAGGCTAGGTCCCTTCTTCTTTAGCAACAGCCAGGAAATCACGGAAGCATAAAGTCCTTCGTCTTTGCAAAAATCCAAAAACGAACTTGGTCCATTGCTGGCGAAGCACAACATCCTCGGGAAAAGTTTGCAAAGACGTATTAGGAGCTTTACAGCCAGGAACAGCACATGTCCTGCGTGTTTTGCTCATCGTGGACGTTAGGCAAGTTACTGCACTTCTGTCCTGCGGTCTGCCTGCTGTTTGTTGAGGGCTGCCCAGGTAGATTGTGGGCGGGCATTGGCTCCAACCACAGAGCCAATCGGATCACTGTCCGCTTCCCCAGCACCACGTTACGTCACCATGCACGTCAAATCAGAACGACCTGATTAAAATGGACCAGGAAATGAATGACCTGAATGACGGCAATCCGCCAATATGGTATTTAGAGACACAAACACATTGATACTAACTCCTATTACTATAATACAATGCTAGACACTGAAAAATGACATTTATAATGCATGTCACCTTTAAAATATTTTTTATAAACGAGTAAAAATCACTGAGGTAGCGTTGCGTCAAAATGGCTTACTCTTTTTCTTCCGCATTTTGACATGCCGGAGTGCTGTGATTGCTGGGCGCATCAGGCATGTGACAAAGCAGAAGAAGAGAAGAAGCCAATCACAGCGCTCCGGCATGTCAAAATGTGGAATAAAAAGAGTACGCCATTTTGATGCAACGCTACCTCAGTGATTTTTACTCGTTTATTTTTA
Source organism: Notolepis coatsorum (assembly GCF_963971535.1). Lineage (NCBI taxonomy): Eukaryota > Metazoa > Chordata > Actinopteri > Aulopiformes > Paralepididae > Notolepis > Notolepis coatsorum. The sequence continues at coordinate 51,365,643 of NC_140173.1, forward strand.
AATGTTTATTAGCAACGCAGAGCTTTCAAACCACCCCGCTTTTACCGTAAATAACCAGTGCTTCATGGTGAGCATTCCCATGGCTAGTAATGTGGAGCAAGTGACTGCTGTATTCAAAGCAAGGCTTGCATCACAGTCACGAAAGGGGCTAGTCGTGTGTACATACAGAAATGAGCAAAAAAAAGCATATAAAATCACACAGCATATAAAATCATAACAATAAGACGAGGCAAAAAGCAAGGATAACAAATCAATTAAAACATGTACAACTTGATGGACAGAGGTTGGATATCAAGGTTTAAGCTCTGCAACAGAGGGGAGAATCTCAAGCTTTAAGGACTGTTGGAGTTCATTCCATGAGCTAGAGGGGCATCATAACGAAATTCAGATTTACCCTGTTCAGAGCAAACTCTGGGGACCTTAACTCATTCAGTGCTAGGGGGCGGGGCGCTAGAGCGCCATCGCTTTAATCAATTGGGAGACTGCGAAATTTGCGAGTGCTTAAAATTAGGGATGTTCGATATTGGCTTTTTTACCGATACCGATATACCGATATTGTCAACTCTTAATTTCTGATACCGATATCAACTGATACCGATATATGCAGGGTTTCCCCCCCCCCAAAAAACGGAATAATTTCAGGTAATTAACATTACATATCTCTTGTTGTGGAATTAACACAACATTATGCATACTTTTGACAATAAATAAAATCAGAATTTGTTCTTACTTGCTTGCCTGGGTAAATAAAGGTTAAATAAATGTAAAATACCGATCATTTCCGATATCACATTTTAATGCCAATATCGGCCGATAATATCGGTAGGCCGATAATATCGGACATCCCTACTTAAAATATATCTTATATTATAGCTATGGGTCTAATACACCCGTTGATTGTCAGTGAGTTGCTTCCAGTCAACATGCACGAAACAGATAGTTTTTTCATCCGTACATTTCCGTGTTATACCATTTTGAATATGAGTATAGTTTTGGTGATTCTTAGTAATCCCAGGAAAAGACGCGATAATAGCGTTTTAGTGGAATACACTTATCACGTTGTCATTTTTCGCCTGATTATCGAATCTTCCTGATCAGGCTAGATTATCATTATTATGTCTCCTCGTGCATACATGAAATGGCCCTCGTAACGTGGCGCTCGCCCCCCCCCCCCACCGCAGACAACGGTATAAAGCACAACACATTCCACACAGACAGCTTCGATCGTGGTAGAAATAAATATTAGATCAACGCAAGATTGGATATATAGAGTCCTTACCTGTTCTCTGATGTATAGCAAAAAACATAATCCAATTATCTGATCGCCATTCCAAATACTGCTCGTGGAGGTCCGTCCCACATTGTCCGACATTGTCCGGCATTGCATATGAAGGGGGGGGGGCAGCAACGCAGATGTAATGTTGTAAACGCTAGTCCTGCCGGAGTATTTAAACCCCCCCCGCACGGCTCAGATCGGCCCAGAAAAGAAACTACACCATTTCTAATGGAGTGCAATAACGGCTGGAAGGCGTAGACGGCAGTATTTGCCCTTTTGCGAGCTCAGACCCATTCCCAATGATAACATCAGGCTGGATGGATGAAAAATGAATGGATATAGCTAATAAAAGAAATAACGATTAAAACCCGAGTTTTCTCGTGATTGGCGCTGAATGAGTTAAGGAGGGACTACTGACTACACTACTGTCAGGGGTGTAAAAAGTACCCAGAAAGTATGGGTACCGTCTCAAAATCATACTCAAGTAAAAGTCAGAGTATCTGGCTAAAAACACACTTGAGTAAAAGTAAAAAAGTTTCTACTTTTAAATGTACGTACTAAAAAGTAAAAGTAAAAACTTTTTTTTATTGCAAGGGGTCTCAAACTCATACCACCAGTTCATACTCTTCACTCGTACTATCGTTTGTGCGGCCATCTTCTGTAGCTTGTCACTCTGACTGTCTATTCTTCTGATAGCAGGTGTTTAATCAAAGATCCCCGCTTTCTAGTCTTGCACAAGGACCAATCAGCATGGGTATGGGCGGGTTCATTTTCCATTGATGGGGATTATTATAATTTTTTTTTTAATACTTTCTTGTGTCAATAAATCACTCTACATTTAGAGTACACACACATATACATAGTCACACATACATGTATGCATACATACCTGTACATACGTAAATACACACACAAATGTACATACGTATATTGTAAATCTTGATACTTTTTATTTTTATTTTTTACCCATCACCCATACAAAAACAAAAACACATAGACAAAAGGGTGAGTACCAGTATAGATGTTACTGATCCTGGACTGGTAAACCTATCCATCCATCCATAGTATACATCCAATATCCATCCCTACTCGTCCCATATACAAATAAAAGTAAAAAATTTAAAAATAAAAGGGAAAAAAGGACTTGAATTTTCATTATAGGTGTAGGCCTATGGAATATTCCCCAACAATTGGGTAGTAGATCAAACTGCTACAGAGGACAGTAGTA